>NW_009616840.1:187205-191769 GCF_000690535.1 Cariama cristata
TACTAGTATCATATTTTTTTCTTTCAGGAAAAAGAGTAAAACCCCTAAAATTGGAGCTGATTATAGCTGAAACAGTTTTAGGAACAAAAGGAAGAAAAAAGATTTGGCTCATGTTGAAAACATCCTGAGGAAGACAGTGACCGCTGGCTATACAATTAGGCCTCTGTCTCCCTGAATAATATTTCAATGTATTTTTCACTAGTGAAGTAGTTATAAAATGGCTAATTTGTAAAATATCTGAGAGATAGGGGAGCTGAATATCCTCACGATTGCTTGTTGCTTCAAGTTCATTGAAATCAGCTAATGTATAAAGTTATTGGGAAGGAGCAAACAGGTAGGAAATCATATACATAGCCTGGGTTATGGAACAAAAGGGAAGATAAAGTTGAACAATTTGAGCTGGAAAAGCCACATTCTTTTTCCTCCTTGGCACCTGCTTCACACCTGCATGTGTGTCTTGGAGCAGGAAACTTAATTCTTTTGGTCCAATTTTGCTATCTAAGTGTAATGCTAATCTCTCAGACTTTGTAAACTGCTATGTAACTGTTGAAAAATGTCGTCATCTTCTGATGTATTTAATATTAAATTCCTCATTTGTTTCACCTTGTCTAACATTTACCGGTTCTGTTTGTTCATCTCTAAGACATCTTTGACTTAAGTGGATGTGCCTAAACTAGTGTTGAATTTCATTTTTTAAGTATCTGAAGATGCCTGTTGTGTTGCTGTGGTATCTTATTGGAGTAGAGACAAGACAAGTGCAAGGCAGTATTTAAGGGAACATAAAATATACGCAGGATGTGAAAAACCTCTCTCAAAACAGAGGAAACCTGCATAAAAAGTTGTACATAGGGGACAATCTGCTACAAGGACTCAAAACAGGACATGTGTTAGCAGCATACAGAGCCCACGAGCCTCTTTTACCTTGTCTTGTTATGTTTGGTATTCTCCACCTGATTTAGTCTAGTTAAACTGAGGAAAGAGGCAGTGCAAAGGCAGACTTGAGCCACCTAAGTGAAGCAGACCTTTTCCAGTGGCTATGCCTTAGGAGCACAGCATAAGACATGTTGTACTGGGTTAAACTGGAAGTCTGACATCCCATGCCTGACTGTGGCCAGCAGCAGAGATCTAGGGAGGGGGCTGAGGAAACAGTGACCATTGCTGTTTCCACCAGCATACCTTCTGCACAACCAGCACGTTGTGGCTAAGGACTTGAAGTCGGAGGTAGCAGCTTAGTGTTTAATGTTTCTTGATGGATTCTCGATACCTTAGATTTGTAACCAGTTTTAAAAGCCAGATCTGAACTAGGTGCTGTGTTGAACCCTGCATCTGACAATTATTTGGGCAAAATTTCTTCTGTTACTTTTGTCTCATGGGGAGAGCCTGGCTACATAATTCTGCATGCTGTTTCTTTCCTGGTGGAAAGGCAGGAAAGCTAAAGTTGGGACTGTTTGCAGTGTGGGTGCTGTTGCAGTTCAATAGAAAAGACAATCCTTGGCAGGAGTTTCGGAAAAGTACTGGGGTATTTTCAGCATTTTGGGTCAGTCACTGATTCCAAATACTGTTTTCTATGTTCTGCCTCGTTCCCCCCTAGTAGTATATGTCTTGGAAGACACCTGCCATCAGCCTGGCACTGAGGGTGCGTATCCATGCTTGACCTAGGGACAGCACTCTGGCTCCAGTCACTGCAAGTAGTGCGGAGGAGAATGCCTCTCCAAAGTTGCCACCAACGCCCTAGGATGGTTAAGTGCATTCTGTTGACTAACCTGCCTTTACAAAATTGTCCTCCTTATAGGAATTCATTATCCCCTACTTTTCCAAGGTGATGGTGTAAAGGCGATTTGTGTAAATTTGCATGCAGTGGAATTGAGCTAAGACCCACAGGGAGGTCTAATGTGAGCAAGTTAACAGGTTTTTTTTATTGGCCACTATTTCATATGCTTAGCATGTTTTGAAGTAAGCCTACTGACATACAGTGAGGCATTTAGCACAGCAGCATTGTGCATTTTACACCTTCTGGCTTGGAGGTGTGTTTTAGTTCAGTTTTTTATTCCAGCCAGCTACAGCTCTTGATAAGCCCACGTTTGCCTGTGCCAAACAGCACCACCAGTCCCATCCTGCTGGTCTTGTGCTCGAGCACTTTTGTTCTCTTCATCTTTATGACTTCTAAGGGCACAAGTAACTCCCTCTTCATGGGGGGAGAAGGCCTGAATCCTTTAACTAGCAATGTTTTCCCAGAATTGTACTGTGTAAAACTCTCATCTTTCAATGACGCATACTCCTCAGGTGCTGGAAGTGCTTCTTAGCTGACCCCTCAGCACCTGAGGCTGCTGTCTGCAGCAGGGGCTGCTCCAGGGAAGCTCCTGCAGGGCAAGAGGAACAGCTGGGAGCAGAGAGAGGAGCTGTCTGTTTAAGCCTCTCAATTTGCGAGTGACTTAGGGCCAGGGTCTGAGAGCATCTGGTGGCATCCACCTCCCTTTGGTGGTCTGGGCACTTTGCCATGTACTGTGAGAGTTCTGTTGTCCTTTGGGTGCAGTGAGAGCACCTGCAGTGGGATGCCATCAGAGCGGGTACCTGTGCCCTGGTATTTGGGAAGCATGACCATGTCTCAGGCAGAGGCACCACACTGGTTTGCCCTCCGTCTGTCTGGGTTTCTGGCGTGTAGATAGTAGTCAGCGGGTTTATTCCTTCCATGCTCCCAGCCATTCTTGTCAAGTTCCCTACAAGCATCACCTACAGGCTCAAATCTCTTAGTCCTTTTCTTAACACTTGGTGAGTGACCAGCACAACCAGTGACTGTGGTTTCCTTCCTTTTTATCTGTACAAAGTTTGAGGATGCCAACACTTAGGTAAGTGGCCTAGAAAGTTAGAGAATCACTGCTTTGAATGGTCATCTTGTTTGCAAAGTCAAGAACTTCATATGTGACTGTAATGTCTAAGAAATTCATCTCTTGTTGCTGAGATTGTAACAGCTAAACTTCTAATATCCTTCGCAGAGCATCTACTATGGTGAGTACAGTGTTTTTCTACATTTTCAGCATCTTCATTATGCTTTACGTTATGTCTGATTTTGTACCTATTGCGTGTCCTCTTTTCATGGGTAACAGGTGTCTTCAATGCACAGTGAAGTCAGAGGAGCTACAAGCATGTAGATTGTCTAGATTTATTTTTTTTTTTAACTATTGAACTCAAGTACAGGTCCAAGGGTGTAACCGAGAGGCCAGCTCAGTCAGCCCCACTGATAACTATGACACTGGCCTTGCTCAGTTCACCTGAATGCAGCTGCCCAGTGTAACGAGAAAATATGGTGGCATCAGACTGGACAAGGAGCTGGAGTAATGTGAAAAATCTCCAAGAGACTGTCAGTACTTTATCTTCTGAATGCTCACTCCCTATTCTGTAGAAGATTATGCAGTCTTGGTGTTGTGTTTTTGTTTTTTTTTAAAAAACCTCAGGTTTCTACTTTAAAATGTCATATGGTAGCATGACCTGCAGTTCTCATGTTGGCAGCCAGAAATTGTCACAGCATTCCAGACAGGTTGCTGCTGTCTGATCTTGCTGCAGTGTAGGTATTAGCTGACAGCTCTTGGAGCCATTCTAATCCATCACTCCTGATCCACAATAGAGCAACCATGGCTTGCAGAGAAAAAACCCACACGCTGTGTTCCTTTTGATATAGTGTAAGGCCACATCCAGAACCTTCTGTATGTTTTTCTTCCCTTCCTGCCAGCAGTGATGAAGGAACTGTGGTAGGTGCAACTTGAAGCAATTTTAAATGCAGAATTCTTTAAGTCCCCTCTCTTCTGGAAATTAATATATATTGCTGTCCCTGCACAGATTTGGGGCAGTGTTTGCGAAGTGAGGCTGATCTAGCCAGGGTAGGACCTGATGATTCTGTTCCCTCTAACATAAGCCCTTGGAGGGAGGGCATGTGGATGCCATTTCTCAGCTAAAATAATAAAGCTGTTGGGAGTGTCTTGTGCTGTCACTCCCTTTTTACTTATGTAGTGCAGCAGTTTCTAACATCTATAAACAAACAAATGTTTTAGCTTGTTGTAAAGTCAATTTTTATTACTTCTTCTTAAAAGCTGAATAACATACAGCCAAAAGAATTGACTCTGACGTATGGGACTGAGCATCAAACCGTAGCCTGCATTCTTGTAGTCCTGTCATAAAATGGGGAAAATTAGTGTCCCAATGAGAAATATGAAAACTTCCATAACTAGAACAATATGAGGGGCATTTTCAGTGCTGTCACAGACTGCAGTGGGAATTAACTGCTATTCGTGTGACTTATGCCACAGGTGTATTTAACACAGTCAAGTTAAATCCTTGTTCTGTGAAGTCCGTCTGTTAATCTGGCTTCGATCCTTCTGTCACCTGCTGTTGCTGAATGTGGGATGAACTGATCCTTATGTGCACTTGGAAGATAAGGCCTGGTTTTAAATCTCATTATAGTGGTAAAATAGGGATAGATCCACTAGGAATAGAGCTACATAGGTATGAAACCTGGTTTGATCTCTCTAATTACAAAAATACATGTCTGCATAGCTCCAGCTCTTCATAG
>NW_009616841.1:0-34045 GCF_000690535.1 Cariama cristata
ATTAAACTGTTCTTATCTCAACCTATGGGGTTTACCTTTTGTCAATTCTCCTCCTCACCCCACTGCGGGGGGGAGGAGTGAGTGTCTGTGTGGTGCTGAGTTGCCATCTGGGGTTAAACCACAACAAGGTTTTAAAAAAAAAACCAACACAAAAATCCCCCCCAAACCCACAACAACTAACCCAAACCTCAGAAAACCCAGAGAATTCGTGGCAAAAGCTTCACAGTTAAAAGTTTCTAATAAAAAGCAGTGTGGTAACTTTCATCTACTATTTTCCTTGCACTTTCACCATGAATCATTTCCTAGAGCAGAAGGCTAATCAATTTTTTAATGATTTTTTAAAAAAAATTATATTCATACTGCAAGGCCAATGAGACAATCCAGGATGTTTTCTAAGGTCATTAACACATCCCAGGTAACTGATGGCCCCAAACCTTTATGATTCATTTCATAATAACTCTATAAAACTTCCTGTCCTGTCTTGTTTTATTGCTTATTTAAGATGATTTGTGTAAACTGGGTTTACTAGCTTGACATTCGTTCTTCTTATATTAGATTCTGATACTATAAAAGATATCTCTTCTTCTTGGCACAAGGCCTTAGCTACTGGGTTTAGTGACTATTTGTCAGGTCAGGTTTTTATCATCTGTGGTGAGAAAACCGTTGTGCCTGCTGACTCCATTTCACTGAATACATATTTAGGGGAAACAATCTAAAAAAAAAAAGTACATTTAAAAATAAAATTAAAATGTCAGGAAAGGATTGCTGAGCAACAGAGACTGATTTCAAACAGAGAGAAGGAGCACCTTGAAAAGCATGTCTTAGGAAATGGCTTAGTATGTGCTTCACGTTTCTTAAAGGGACTAAGGATTTTAGAGCCTCCATCTGTAATGGAAAATGAGACTAAAACTGCATACACGTTTAGCATTTAAGATTTAAGGCAAAGGGAAAAACAATCTGAAATGTGATATGTTAACCTCTGTGTCTAGATGCCATGGTGACTGGCAGGATATGAATACAGCACACAAAAGCAAGCTATAAAAACACATTTGATAGGAGAAATCCTGGCAAGAAAAAAGAATTCCAAATTAAATGGTACCAATAGTGACTCCCACGAAGTTAAAGAGCCAGAGTTTATCTAGCTCAGCCTCCCTTTTCTAAAGGTCAGGATGGCATCAGCTTCTCTTCACAATTTCATACTACAATTCAAGTAAATGAATTGCAGGGGTTAAAAAAAGAAGGTTTTTTTGTCAATAAGACAGACTGAAGAAGCTGTGCAAGAGCAGACTGCCATTTTAATGTTCTCTAGGAAATCAGTCGATGGCTATGCTGTCATTTGGCTGACACTACTGTGATTTTGGAACAGCAGCAGTCCAGTCTCCTTGCTGAGAAGAAACACAAATCAGCAGGTCATCTACTGATTTCATTAAAAGTTAATAGATTGCAACATGCCCCTGAGATTTTTTCCAGCACTGATGCTTTCCTAAACTCCTTTCAGCAGTGCCTGTCATTTTGACATGACCCCTTTTGAGCTATTTTGGGCAGCTGGTAGCACTGAACCATATTTGCTCAAGTGCACATTGATCTCTCACTAGGTTCTTGTCCTGCCATATTGATTAAAAAGAAGTCCCAGTTTTCTTCCCTGAATAGCAGATACAAACAGTTCTGTGAACCTCCAAGACTAACAGAACCTGGTTGTGTATGGATATTTGCTTTAAAATTAGCAGACACTGGTGTCCTAGGTGGTGGGAGTTGAATGTGAGCTTTGCTAATGGTCAGGACATTTAGGTGTCCAGTAATACAAGATGGTTTTCCACAACTGGGGCTCTTGCAGAAGGTATTTTTCAAGAACTCCACTTCCTACAACCCGCTTACACAAAACTTGAAGGAACTGAATGAGCACTGAGATTTCTGTATCCTGACAAATCAGTTTGAAGAAGATTCAGTTGCACACTGGGGAGGGGGGGAGAGAGAGAGAGAGGGGTTTAGGGTGAGAGGCATGGGATATAGACAGATACACACATACCTGGGACGTGACCATAGCTTATTTTCCATAGAAAACCAAGATAGACAATGGGTCAAGTTCCCCAGTTCACTGTGATTAATAATATATTTTTAGCTGGAGAAGTGGCCAGCTTTGCTTCTCAAAACAAATCCTCCAAAGCTCACTTGCCTCCAGTGACTAGCTTAACATTATCTCTTGGAACTATTTAATCAAGGTTTGAGTACTTCGTCTATGTGTTAAATGCTGCAGCAACAGGCACAGTTTTGATCTTCAGCTAGGTAGTCAGGTTGTTGCTCTGACTAGGAACGATGTCCTGCTGAATACTGGTAGCCAAGATTTGCAGATACAGCATAGGGCAGAGGTGCCTGTAGTCTTTTACAGTGATACAAAGCAAACCCCAAGGTCAAAGTGGTGCTTCTCAGTGCATTAAATCTCTTTTCCTGGGGTCATGGTTACTGCAAAGCTCAGAGCAGGTGTGGAGGTTGACCTTGATAGGTACAAAATAACAGAAGAATGCCATAGCATACAACTCCTCCAAAGCATGTACACGGGGGAGACCAATTTTAGCTGTTTCTTTTTCTTCTGCTAGCCTTTCTTCGGATTTTGTTGATGTTCCTCTTTCTGGTGAGTGCAGTGAAAATGATCTTTATACCAAACAAAAGTCTGGTAGTCATTTACTGAATGCACTGAAATCCCAGACAAAGTATTACTAGTTGCATGGTAGAATGATCAGAAAGAGTATCAAGTCAATCTGACAAGGATGCACTGAGCTCTGGCGATAATCACTGCTAAAATTGCAGGAAATGCTGCTAAGTTCATTAGTAGTATTAACAGCTTTAGTACTGCTTATGTTAACTGAAGGGGAGGAACAGACAGAATACGTCATTTCTTCTTGGTACAAATTTTGCCGTCTTTATTGTCACTGCTGTTGAACTGAGCCAAAAGACATTGCCCTTTTCACTCACCCTAAACTGCATCGATATGTGTGTTTAAGTGTGTACCTTTAACATCTCTGCATGCTGCCACCTTACTCTCCACCACACACCGTTCACCTTGTGCCCTGTCAAATGGGAATGCTTTTGGAGGGACACGTCCCTACCTGTCAGGTCAGCGTTCGGCCACCAGCCAAGCTCACAGGCTTTACATGTGAATTCATCCTGAACAAATTCATTCTCCTTGCAAGCAGTGCAAATCCAGCAGCAACTCACTTCTCCCTTCCTGATCACCTGTAATGCAAAACACATCCTCAGCTATGATCCTCTGTAAGACACCACAGAAGCCCCCCCAGCAAACAGGTACCACCTGCACTGTTCCAATGACAGGATTCCTGTGTACGGCACATTTCAAACAACTA
Organism: Cariama cristata; assembly: GCF_000690535.1. Classification (NCBI taxonomy): domain Eukaryota; kingdom Metazoa; phylum Chordata; class Aves; order Cariamiformes; family Cariamidae; genus Cariama; species Cariama cristata. Next base: position 3,360 of record NW_009616841.1, read on the forward strand.
GAAAACATGAATCCTGATTCTATATCTACCCCTGCATGTTAAAATTTGTGCTTAGGAGTTCAGGGATGATCTCTGGGGGCAATTCTATTTTGTTTGGGGGGAGCAGTTCTGAGTTAAAAGTACAAAACCATTTTCCCTTTGGTACCGAGGCATGGTGAGTGTTATATTTTCAGTTAAACTTGAGAAGAGGTTTAATCTGAGAGATGGTTCAGGTCAGAACAAGTAGCTCAGCCCACGCTTATTATCTATTGCATAGTAAAAAGCGCTAAACAAAGTCAAAGGTTAGAACAAAGAGTGATTCACACATACACACACATATACACACACACACACATAAATTCTGATTTACATTGAAGTCCCTTTGGGGCTCATTACACTAGTGAAAATAGAAATTCAAACAAGAGCAAATTAAAAAATCTACTTCTGAAAGGATGTAAAGGGTCCTAGTAGAAAATAAAACCAGTATGTGGTGACCAAGAGCATGCTTTTGAACAGCTCTTTTGGAGACAAATGTCGCTGAAAGCTGTATCCTTCTCTGCCGTGAAGGCTGCTAAGTGTAATGATCCAATGTTGAAAAGATAGTTTCCTCGTCTTGACTGCTAGTTTCATCATATTGAGGCTGAAAGAAAAATTAAGGATGTCTCCAGCTCATGGGGCTCCAACAAAGACTCTGGCTCTGTTTGCCACAAAGGAGGAATCCAGCCTTCTCTCCAGGATCCTCCTTTCCATCTATATGCAGAGCTAAGTGCAGTAGTGAAATACGAAATGTTTGTTTTATTGAATGCTGGCTTTGTGGGCTTTTTTGTTAACATTTCCTCCTGCAGTCTGTGGAGAGAGTCCAATAGACTTCAATGGGAGCCGAAGCTGGCATTTTGTATGCATGGTGTTTACATATACACACATACACAAACTGCACAATCTCAAAAACAGGGAAAAGATGTTTTGGAGGGTAGTAAATACCCATAATGTTTCCCCTCCAAGATTGTTGGAGTATGTCACTACGCCTTTGCCAAATCATCAATCACTTATTGCTTAGAGTAGCAATATAGAATTAAAAAGCTGCAAATGTGCTTATTAAATGAAATTAGAAAGGAAGGTCTGCCCTAAGGTGATTTTCCTGGATGGGCTTCTTGCCATTTTAAACTTACTGCATCCATACCATTTTGATAGTGGTGGAACATGTCTTTATGTCATCCAGACATGGCAGGTGGCAAATTATTTGTAGGTTGATAGAAGTGCTACTGTTTGGTAAACACAGAGTGATTTCATTTGTGTTTCCATACCTCCTGTTGTGAACATGAGAAACAAAGATACAAATAGGCTTTTTTTTTTTTTTTTTTCCCCCTTTTTCTTGCAGGTGTTATTGCTGGAACAAAACACTGGATTCCCATGGGTCACATTATTTTCAGGATCAGCCCGCAAGTGAATCACAGCCACTGGCTGTGGTAGGCAATGACTAAGTGAAAATCTTGTTCTTTCTCTCATAAGGTGAAATTCAAATCCTGTCACACTAGAAGACTCTGCATGACTACAAAGGGCAATTTTAGAAAACATGGGCCTGTATATGGGATTGCAAGAGTAAGATGTTAGTCTAGGAGTCTTTTTATACTTTTGGCTTTCCTGAAGAAAAGGAAGTCCTATCCCTTGGCTTGAAAGAAGCTTGCCTGGGTTTAGGGAAAAAACACTGACTGGTTATTCACATTTCTATAGCCGAAAGTAAGCGTCTGAGGCACACCTTAATCTGGCCCTTCAAGCAAGGCTCGCTGCACACCGATCGCACCATTCCACTCTTGTTCATCTGAATCCTGTAGTCGTCGATGTTGAGCACGCCCTCGTGCCAGGTCCCAATGAGGACGTAGTCGTAGCGGTTGGGCTCTATGTACTGCAGGTTCATGATGTCATACCTGCAAGGGGAAAAAGAGAGAGCGAGTCACTGTCCTGCAACACGAAGGATAAAAATTTACCTTGCCCTTCTCCTTCTGCCTCCGTAAATATTCACGTCATCCCGTAACACCAGGGACTCGAATGAAAACACCAAATACTGTAGGATTTGCAGCAGAATCATGGGACAGCTCTGATTGCCATACAATCACTGATTCCCTGCCCTGCTTACATAAAAATGTGGGTAAAACTTGTGTGTCCAGGAAGAACTGCACATCAAAGACAGCAAGCTCTGCTAAAGAGGCACATGTAGGCACTCTCTGGACGATGTGGTTTTCAGCCATTTTTCAAGATGTCTTTAACATTCGCTTGGTGCCTACATACAGGCTGGTTGCAGTACAGCCCCTGCTGGGAGCTCTAAAGTCATCAGTAGAAATGCTCAACCAACCTGAACTGGTACGCCGTAAGTTAACTGTAAGCACTGGTCCAACTGTTTGTATTACCCAGCCCAGTGAGACTGTCAGGAGAAGTTAGTGGCTCAGGCACAAAATTTACTTCCTTGCCCTAGGCAAGTAGGATAGAACTTCCCAAGGCTAACGTAAAGGAAGCATAACACACTGCTACAATAACCATTCCCCTTCCTGCCTCCATCATTGCCTTCCATGTGTTGGGCCTGGTGTGGGCACATCCCTTACTGCTCATTATTCTGCTCGTTCTTTAACCCACAGAATGTGGCTTGGGCAAAGCAGTGATTAAGTGTGGTGATTTGCTAGTAGGAAATGAGCAAGAATGAGAGAATGAATATTAGAGAGTGCACAGAGAAGAAGAACCACAAAAGAAGCTGGACCTACAGGTTGGCCTCTTAAGATGAGAAGGGGGAGAGCTTTGTGTAAAAAGGGACAAGAGAAAGAGGGTTGCGAACCAGAAATCAGCACTGGAGCTGAAAATCACAAAGCATCTTCTGTTTTCCAAGCCTGGGAGTTACTGCCTTGTTTTTCTCTACTGGATTCTCTCAGTCTCTGGGGAAAAAAAATCTTTTGTTTATAATGAGAGTTGCTAATCTGTATGCACATTAAGAATGAAAGGTAAGCAGAGTATGAGCCATAAATAAAGCTAGGATGCTCGGTTGTGGGCAAAGAGACATATCCATTTCTTTCTTTTCCCTGCTGAGGTTCAAAGATGCAAAATTTCAACTCTCTGCACTTCAGAGAGGAAAGAGGTGCTAGAATTACTCTCTAGGTGTCTGTTTTTCTTAACTGAGTCTTTGGGATCTCTCTAGTTAAAGATGATTTAAAGAATGCATATTTACAGCTGCGTTTAGACCTCCGTCTTGCAAATACGCACGCTGAGACAATGTCAGGGTCACTACAGAGCTCCACCGAATCACATGGGAAAAGGGACTCTTGCCACTGAGCTCAGCAGAGCTCCAAGCAGGAGGCAGCTCCACTCGTTGGCAATCAGCTACTAATTGAGGAGTTGCTTAGAAAAGGGGTAAATTTCAGTTTCGCTGGGAAACAATTCCTTCTCAGATCCCAGTTCTTGCAAAGGAAGAACATAAAAAAAGGAGTGCTCTGTTCAGGACTGCGAAGAATCAGGATAGCAAGAAGCAGTAAGCGCCAGGCAGTTTGTCATGTAGACTCAACAGACAGGAGTAAAATTGAGCAGGAACGTACATGCCTCTTCCTAGCAAGAACCACCTACTTGGGTTTTAGTGTGACCTTGTATTAGACTGATACAAAATCAGTTACTCTGACTGGAAAAAGAATTCAGGAAGGGGAAGAAAAGGTTACTAAAACCTCATATTCCCTTAACGGAATTTTTGAGCCTGCACAGATTGTTTTCATTTTTGCAAAAATATATTACAAGGCACAGCGTGGCATTAATGCAATATCAATCAAGAGTTGGCAATTTCAGGGATATGATTTTAGGTTGAAAGTCATTCTTACGTTTTCTTATAATACTGTTCCCTTCTCTATCAGTTATCTGTCAAAGAATAAATTATGGAGCCTAAAAGCTCGTACACAGTCTTTCATATGACAAGTTGTAGTACAATGTTTGCAGCTTTGATATGCAGCTTGAATTTTAAGTGGAAAAATGTGGTCTCACAAATACACTTGGTATAAGGACACGTGCTTAAGTTCTTTATCCTTTCCTTCATTTCCTTAATGACAAATTTCTGCTTTGAGTAAGGACAAGTTGAGTGCCGGAATACCTCCGGCTACATGTTCACATGTTCACACATGTACAACTTTAACAGTTTTAGGTTGTGTCCAAGCTAAAAATTATTATCCCAAAAGAAGTGGCTTTGACAAGAGTTGTGAAGCTGTAAGAGAATGAGGACGGTGGAGGCAGCTGGATTTCACACACATATGGCAGCATCTACAGAAGCCATGAAAACATTCTGCAGATAAGAAAACGAACCCTTCTTTTAATATAAGAGCAAGCTCTCTGGTATATCGCAAAATGACGCGACCAAATAGGTGGTGTCATATGAACAAGTTACTTGTGAGGTGAGCCGGACCATTAGCCACACAGGTTAATGGTCACAGGCATGCTCTTACTCTAGCTAGTCTGAGAGAGCTGGGGTTACCTTTTTCCACAGCCGTAATACCAGACTGGCAGTGAGGTTTGCTATCCTGGAAGGCAGAACGGAAAACAGCAATGCTGAGCAACGCTGGGATGTAAGTGGCCAAAACAACCACCCATGAAGCCAAACTCTAAAACAACCGCATATATTTCACCAAAAAAACCCCCTTTATATACAAATTTGAAGCCTTTGCATCATACATTAGATAATTTACTCAAAGCATTGGAGTAGATAGAGTTGCCATGTCTGAAGTCAGAACAGCTACTGGAAATTTTGAACTAGATAGACATTTGTGGGTCTCCATCCAGGTCTAGTTAAGGTAAAATGAACAACAACGTTTCTGTTAGCTTGTGAACCTCAGCATTTCTCCACACATCAGAGGTCGATTGTAGGGGTTGCAAGTTCTCCTGCCCATTGTCACATAAGGTTTTGTGGTCCAAGGTCTACACAAATTGTTTATGCTAGAGAGATAAGTTTCCTCGTACCTGCCATAAGCTAAAAGCAGGCAGTTACCCTAGAATAGACAAGAGCTTGAAACGGATCTGTTCCCTGCCCCTTGCATAGGCCCAGAGAAGGACGTGGTGTTGACTACTGCATCCCTCACACCTTCTCCATCCATTTCTGGGAATCTGAGCGACATGATTACTACTGAGAAAGGAAATGGAAGGTACTCAATGAAAGTAAAAAGTTCAGCAATTTTACTAGCATGTTCTTAATGACAGCATAGCAAGCACATACTGTTGATTTGCCAGAGCTACATCCACATCATTTTTCCCAGAGGCAGAGCAGTCAGTTAAGTGACTGTGTTTGTGTCCTTCTGATAAAGGTCTGCTTCACATTTCTGCATAAAACTTCTTCAAAGAAAAGATTCTGCATAGAAGAAATAAGCCTTTGAAAAAGTGCTTCACGTTTTCTAATCTCATTTTGGTAAAAGCTTGAAACCATGAATTGAGCCTGAGATAGAGAGTTATCTCTAAACAAATAGTTAAGGTTTGATGAAGCTGTAAGGGGTTCAAAACAGGAAATTATGTGAGCATCTGGCAAACATAACTACAGGTATCTCTGTCACCTCTACCCGTGATGATCGTAACTAGCAGCTTCTGAGAGTCAATTGCTCAAAGAATCTCACAGATTATGATAATGAAGTATGAGGAAGGCTGCTGCCTTCTAAGAAGGAATATTGATTTATTCCATTCCATTGATTTGTTCACATGATATGGTAAAGTAATATCAAAAAACTTTTTACATATTTGTGTGATATTCTTGCACTGGCATAGAAAAGCTAAAAACCTAGGAAATTTCAGATCTGGTCCTCTTTGCTTTATTTAGGTGTTGTATGTGGCGTTTATCTTTCCATTTTGCTGAGGTACAAAAGCTTTTTTAGGTATTGATACAGTGGTATGGTCTGTTCCCTCATCCACAGAGAGCTTTTCCGTGTGGAGCTGTGGAAACACTAGGGCTAATCTGGAGCTAAATACAGTTCTGCATGGGCATAAACTATTGCTGGCATACAAAGACCTGACAGACTGTACAGATCACATACATGTCACATACACATCACCATTCCCCGATACAATATTGCTCACGTTATAAATGCCACAGACTAATCCAAGGATTCTAGCATGAATAACAAAAAGGTTAATAGAACTTTCTTACCCAAACTTGCTAACTCCAGCTGTGAAAATATAAATGAGGAAAACCCAAGAAAACTACCTAAAATAACTCATCAAATTCTAAATAGGCCAGGGAATCAAGAGAAATGAACTTTGCTATAGACCAAAATGACAGATGGAATAAATTCTATCCTTCTGAGCTACTCGGGGAAATATCCTGATATAAACCCTCCTATATTTTGAATTCAGGAACTATTCATTCTAATTCTATGCTTGGTACTGATGAGAGTTGCGGAAATGCTCTCGGGTGACAAGATAATAAATAAGATTTGGGCTAAAATTGAAAAGTTACAGCTAAACATCGAATCAAATAACTTACAGGCAGACAATGCAGCATGTGCAAAGCTGGAGCAATGTTTTTATGGAGATAAATAATGTGTAATAAACTTAAAGCTACACTAAGCAGTAATTTCTCTGTATTATCTAAATTATATCTGCAAAGACTTGATTTGTGCATTTGTGTCAATAAGTATGTGTTTGCCTGTAACGGAATTGCTTGCCTCTACTTTCAAAGACTGACCTAGCTCACCTCTGCCTTTGACTAAAAAAATCTCAAGTATACAACACTCAACAAGAAGACCAAACTGACCAGCTTTTTATTACTATTTAAATGTAGCAAGCTGTTTAAATATAACACGCAATGCAAATAGTAAAAAAGTTGGTCAGTGCTGCTAATAAAGGCTGTTAATAGAGATAAGAGTTGCTTTAAGGCCACGGTGTCTTACAAATACTCCTTGAAGGCATGTGCCAGACTGCAAACTCGTTTGTTCCAGAGCCCTCTCTTTGTGCAGCGTTGGCACTCAGCTGCATTTATGCAATAAGCCCAAAGATGGAGTGAGAGAGTCTTTTATAACACTTTAATAACTCAGTAGGAAAACTAACTTCAACGAAGTAACCCCTGAGTAGGTTTCCGTTAACAATGGATTGTGTATTTCAGTAGCTGAATTAAACTTCTTTATAAAGAAAAGCCAAAACCAAAAAACAACCTCAAAAATAAATCCATCTGGGAGGCGTCACCCTTAAAATGGTTGGACAGAGCCAACAGAACTAAATGAAGAGGAAAACCTTTCTGTCCGCTGGCTCCCATAACAGAAACAAAGGCGACGTCCAAGTCCACAAAGTTGCTGTCTCACCCATTGCTCGGGTGTGTGCCGTGTCTGCTAGGGAGGGCAGAGAGTAGCAGTTACCGCAGCTGGGATTCACCGTACCCCAAATGAGCGAAACACAGTACCCTCTGGCCAAATAAAAAATAATTACTTGTCCTGCTCTGCTCGGACCTATCTTTAAACTCTGGGACAGCTGATCTTATTTGGAGTGAAACAAGTTAAGGAGAGCATGCAGGAGTTTGCCAAGTAGAACTGAATAGTCTCTGGCAAGGATGCAGGAGAGGTCTGGTTGGAAAAAGACGTGCTCTACAGTCCTAGCTTCAAAACTTCAGCAAGCAAATGCTTCCTTAAATTTCAATCACTCACATTAGGCTTTATACATATCAAAACCCTTGTGCTGAGCCCCAGTGCTACCTGAGACACAAAAAGTCTGTGAGATACAAGGTTTGTCCTCTCCTGAAACACTAGAAATTTTGCAGGCTGTACTGTAGTTCCTGCCCCAAGATGAGCTGTAGCTATCAATATATCATGTGTTACCACTGGTATTCCTGGCTATTGGTAAGACTAATCCAGATAACTCCATTTACATCTCGCAGTAAGCATGCGGTATGCTTCAGCAAAACAGCCAAAGAAATCTCCATCACCAAACCCAGCAACATACCCCCTTCCCAACACGTGGTTGAATCAGTTGAGATGAAATGTCTCTTTACCTTCCAGGGGCATCTCCCTTTTCATCAAACCAAACTTCTTCTCCAGAAACACCGATGAATGAGGATTTCAGGAGGAACTCCAAGAGCTTGCTGCCATCGATTGGCTTCATAGCATCACACAGCCCAACATGTCCAGGGCAAAGGGAATGATGCATATTTTGTAGTCCATGAGCCATAGCATATATAGCATTGATGACAAATCCCATTTTACTGTCCTGCACATAATTTTCTTCTAGGCTCTCGTTGCCTAAAATAGTAAGAAACAAGTGTTGTTATAAACAAAGATGAAATAACATGAAAATATGAAAAAGCAATGAGATATAAAAAGGGATTTTCTTATTTCTCTTATAAGAAGAAATATATGCTTCTCTTTAGAAGCGTAAACAAGGTGCCAGCCAGGGATTTTAATAACATTAAAAAAATATGTACTTTTTTTCCTAGAAATCTTTACTTCATTCAAAGTGAAATGCCTCATGAAAAAGCACCATTTTAATAAAATTGTCAGCTTTAATTTGTTCTTTTTGGATTTTTTCCTTGTCATTCCACAGTGTTACGTACGCGAAGAAGGGTTAAACAGCCCAGCATCTAGCATTTCAGCTAAAACAATTTTTAAAAGCAATTTGCTTGTAAATTTGACTTTTTGTCACAGTTAGGGATAATTTTTTTTTTAAAAAAATCTCATGTTTTTGAGGGCCAAGATCACAATGTCCCTTTCAGTGTTAATAAGCAAACAACCTAAATTAGCATCACTTCTCAAGTTATCAGAAATAATAATTTTAGCTAAAAGTAGTAGTAGTAGATATGCCAATTTAGGATTGCTACAGAAAGTCAAACAAAGTTCGTAACGCTAAAAGACTTTTTATGTAACCGCTGTGTGAGCAGACTTTGCAGTCTCTGTCTGTTGATCGAGAACAACACGGCAGGGAGGGTTTTCCCCACACACAGCTTGCAGCTCTGATCGGCTGATGTGCAGGCACTGCCAGAGGATGCCATTTGTGGTCACATTTCACATCAGACCCCGCTGGGTCCCGGCCCGTTCCCTGGCTTCCCATCACGAGCCGGGGAATGCCGTCAGCGCCGACCCCGAGTCACGGCAGACCTGTACTGCAGTGGTCCCCAGGGACCTGGGAGTAAGAAACCTCCCTGTTTTCTTTCCTCTCCCCTGAGTCATTCTATTGCAATATGCTCCTAACCGCAAGATGCTTTTATCTGTAGAACTCCCACGCTACTCGGTGTTTCACAGGCATTTGCAATCCGGTCTCTGTTACTTTGTCTAAGTAACACCTTGTCTGCGCTGGGGTAGTAGGATGTGTGAGAGACTAGGTGTTAACCGTCACTTCTCAAATCCAGGTTGGAGAAGACAGTTATCATTTTAATATGAAGAAAAGAGGAAAATCTGCAAATCCACTGAAACTTTCAAGTTAAACAATAGCTCCTTCCCCTAATGTAGATATGATATGGCTTTTAAATCAAACCACGAAGACCATCCTTACGTTTATCGTTGGAAAAGGCTCTGATTCGGTAGGTCTTCTCAGTTCATTTGCCCTACAACTTGGAAATGTCAACCGAGCGTTTGTTAGGATCATGGAATCAGAGAATGTCCTGAGTCGGAAAGGACCCACTAGGATCATTGAGTCCAGCTCCTGCCTCTGTGCAGGACAACCCCAAAATTCAGAGATCGCAAAGGCAGGGACATCTAGCTTGCTCTCTCTGGGTCTCCCTCACACAGGGCGTTCACTGCAACCAGGCAAGAAAATCTTGCTTCAGTAACTATTTTCCAGATGAGCTGAACATCACAAACCGCTGTGATGGTGAATTAGAAAAGCCCTGTGAAAACAGCATAATCTGACTGAATGAGTTCATGTGCTCCTCTCACTGCCATACATTCACCACCAGCACCACCAAGCAAGGAGCAGCTGGAGAAACATTTCCCAGAGGCCACATATCTGCCACTTTCTTTGCAGGAGAAGGTTCATCGCATGAAACCAAAGCCATTCAGATCCATGTTCAGAAACACAAAGAACAGAAACCTTATATATAAGCTGACACAATACTTACCCAGGGAAGCAGAGAGTATGCCGGTACACGTACCCTCACTGCACAGAGTACGTACGGCATAGGCTAGATGTCTGTTGCCTGAATATGTTGAAACCAACACCATTCAGATCCATGTTCAGAAACACAGAAAGAACAGAAACCTTATATATAAGCTGACACAATACTTACCCAGGGAAGCAGAGAGTATGCCGGTACACGTACCCTCACTGCACAGAGTACGTACGGCATAGGCTAGATGTCTGTTGCCTGAATATGTTAATGTGCAGTCTGAATATACTATCTCTAGGCCTGTTTTATCTGCTGATTAGTCCCTTGGGATTAACACACTGTGAATTTATCACTGATTCTGTTTTTTTGCAGATAGAAAATGAACATGTTCTCCATCCCTATGTGAAAGAGAGGCAGAAAGCCGCTGAGCTGGGCATGGCAGCCCCCTCTTTCTTGTGCAGCTTCTAGGCAGCAATTCATGGAAGAGATCTCGAAGTGACTGATAGTGCACAGCACTCACCATCAACTGTTTTCTACCTGCGAGTTTATCTCAGATACCTCCTTACTTTCTCAATTTGTTAAAAAAAAAAAAGGAACGTAAACATCAGTGACACTGGCAGGAGATAACGATAGCATTCGGATGTGTTTCCTGAGGCAAGCATTCAAACGGCTGCCAGAGGTAGAAAACTAAGTGTAACAGAACTTGCCGATCTTTAAAAAGAGGGCATTTCCCTCAAGTATGTTTTAACTCAGCAAAGCCTGCATTTGGTTTCTCATATTCCAGTATAATATGCATACCTTCAAAGAGAATAAATATTTGACGGTGGGAGGATTTGCTTTTGACTAATTAGGGGTGAACATCTAGCTTACACTAAGGCTCCAAGCATAGAGGTGACTGCCTGAACATCACCTGGAGAAATAATTGTACTGTAGTGGAAAGCAACATGTGAAGCATCATATGGTAATGAATTATCTACAGATCAGTAATATAAACATCCCTATGTGTAAATAAGACATTTTCCAGTAAATCCAGCATAAGAAGCCATGCTTTACCTAAACTTAACTTCCTGCAGTCAAAATCCAATTTATTTCATTTTCATCATTGTAAGTTATCGATATACTTATGCATTGGAGCTTGTAAAAATTCACTTATGACACTCAGTAAGAAATGTGTGGTATTTTTAAAAGAAATGAAATCATGTAATTATGTTCAGTCAGAGACAAAACAGAGGGAATCAATATTTTCATAGGACAGCTTTTCAATAAATGCAAGAACTATATTATGTTTGTTATGGAGCTTCTCTCTAAAGTTGTATTTTTCCTCAGTAGGTCTTTGAAATGTAACGAAGGGCAAAGCATAACTCTGGACTGTGAAACTTTTATTTTTCCTTCCTCTCTCATCCTTTGGAAAAAATGCCATTGATCTACAAAGACTAATTTGAACACTAGGGTTTATTAACATTAAAAATAGAAAAGTATTTTGTTAGCTTTCTTATTTTTTTGTTGTTTTATTTTAGGGACCTTAGCTTTCACTAAGCAAAGAAAAATTGTAAGCCATGTGAGTACTGGATTAATTGAAGTCACTCAAATTAGGCCGTTACTTTTTTGAATGACCTTGAAGAATTCAGGTGTCCTAAATTTCATACTTACTTATTTTTGTATTGGATGCAATGCAAATCTTCCTTTAATAATGTCATTTTAACAGTTCCTCAATAGTCTGGGTCATTTTTTCTTATCATAGTTTTGGTTTTAGTCGTCATTTCTGTCAGTCAATCTTAAAGTTGAAAGAGGAAGAGGGTATATACACACATATACCACTAAAACAAAAAACCAAACATCCCCCTGCCCCAAACACCACACCCTGACTGCACACAACTGAAAAATGCTCCCAACGCTGCTAAAAGTAATAGCTAAGAAGAGGGGGAAGGAAGAGAGGACAGACCAAAATTGCATGACACTCACGGTGAGTCTTTCCTTTTACCATAACGTGCCTCACATCTAACTAACAGGAGCTCCAGCCGGGTACTCAGGAGGACGTGACTGCCAAGCAGCCATGAATTTAGCCTAGTGCGTTTGCTGTGAGGTCGGTGTGGAGCTAACGGCGCTCCCGAGAGCAGAGTGGGGACTGCTGCAATCTCACTTGACAAACTGAAATTAAGAAAAACTAAACATTCAGAATTATGGCTAGAAATGAATTAACTTTGATGTATAAAGTAAAGATAGGAAAAGTCTATGTTAATATACAATAAGAAATTAAGCACAAAGGACTACTTGTTTGCAGTCCTCAGGAAGGCTAGGGCAGGAAGGAATTTGGGATGGAAAGAAATGTAAAAACATTTTGGTTGGGGAATCTGATCAATACCTAGCCAGCTGGTAAATTTTGAACAAACACACACATTTGGTAAACAACACAGTCTGTTCACAGATGACTCTTGATTAGAATAAAAAGCCCAAAGTCTGTTGAATTAAAATTGTTATAAATGATAATGTTTCATCTGGAATTTGTAGCTGTCCTTCCCGGGATTGATATGCTTCGTGGGTAGAGAAGACCCGACAAACTTTGACCACAACAAATTTGTGTCATACGATCTTGCAAGGAGCAGGGCAGAAGGCCAACATCCTGAATCCAGTCATTTCAAACCTGAGTCCCTAAAGGTAAGAGCTAAAGATTATTTTGGCAACTAAATGACACATGAAAGGTGATGAACAGACTTAGTTTACTGTGATTTTAGTGGAATTTTAGGATAATTGGCTTCTTAGAAAAATTAGAGCACTTTTATTTGGATGCTTAACTATCTAATTATGGTTTTATCTTTGGACACAGGAGAGAAAATACAAACAGTTCTACATTTCTGTTTTGTCACCAATTCCTTGAAATAAATTGTTTTTCATTTTATTTAGTAATTTCTAATCCTCTGAATGACCATGCCAACCTAAGATGCTATGAAATAATTTTTGCAAAGGGTTTCATTTGTTTAACCTTATTTGCCGTTATTGGTTCAGATATTTTAGAAATATTGCCAGTTTACTCCCTCTTACATTCTATTTACATCTCTTATGTTATCTAACAACAAAGATAACAACAGAATTATTTAAATAATTTCACCTAAAGACACTGCAAAATTAATAACAGAGATTATAATGTCTCTAAATGCAATTAGTATAACGGTGGCGTGTTCAAAACCTGCACAGTAACTCGCTTGTTCTCTTCATATCACCTTCCTAATAACAAGTGCATTCTCTTTGTTAATGTTGTATGGCTGAATAAAATCCTCACGTCTTGATGGTAGAAAGAGGACTTTTGATCACACTGCTACGCTCGTTACGTCCAAACGTAAGTCACAGGCAACAAGTCAGAGGAGTAAAAGTCCATTATTCTGTACGAAAACATCCAAACACCCATCTCGTTCAGCCCACAATCAAATGTACAGCTACAAGAAGTTCTGCAGTTGTGTTTTCAGAAGTAACTGCCTGTTTTCCAGGCAATTCCAGCTGTAGCTGCCTGCCTAGGAGGGAAAGGCCAGGAAATGCCACCTGGTGACCAGGACGAGCAGTTGTGGATCAGGGCTGTCTCAATGACCTTGCTGTCTCTATGTGCAAGCTCATCTGACCACAAACAATTTGTGGAAAAATGATCATTTTTTGTGTTTTACCAAGCCAAAAGAGGGTCAGAAAAAAGAGGTTTTGTTTCAATCTCTATTAAAAAAATGATTTTTAACTTTCATGAGACAGAATGATAGGCTGAAAAATTTGTCACAGACCATAATAAATACTTCATTCAATCTACAACAAATAACCCCATCATGGTAAAATATTGTTTCTTGTATGGCTTCCGTTCCCAGGAAACCAGTTCTTATACTGTTTTCAAACAAAAGCGAACCATGTCTGTAACGGTTACCCCTTCACTTCCTACTTTGATGTCTGTATCTTTGTAGCAAGGAGGCAAGTTCAAGAGGCAGCTAAATACAGTGAAAGAGAGGAGAGATAGGACATACAGGGAGGACAGCAGAAAAGCTATCAAAAAGACACAAGATAAAACAGTTAACTCAATTCCTGTTGCGTGTGAACTGTTTGACTTGATGAACCTCCGCTACTTGTCAGGTAAGGGTGAGGAAGGATGTACTATTTAAGAAAAGGGATCTTTCCTTAACTGCCTCCTGAGCATCATGTCACCCGTCTACAGAAAATAACGCAGCACTCGATAGAATTGCAAGCTGCTCTGCCCTTTGGCAAGAGAGGAAGCAGAGCTTTCAGAGGGGCAGCTAAAAGGAAGGAATCTTTTACAATATGTGGGTTCTACACCAGATTTCAAAACACACTGATAGACATTTGAAATCTTACAGTACTCATGAAGCAATAAATGGAGTTCACAAGGTTGCAGACTTTACTTTCAGGATGTCATTAAATCACAAAGGTTTTGCCTCCATTCTTCAAATGGTTTTTATTTCCCCAAGCAAAGAGATTCAATTCACACAATTATATTTAATGTATTTTTCCCTGAAAACCTAGGATACAATTACAGTTACCAGGTGAGATGATACCCTGCTAGTTTCTTTCTGAGCATGGGGAAATCTATGGGTCTCCCAGATACTACCGCTTTGTTATAGCTGGTGAAGGTTGCTTTTTAAATTGGGATTAGTGCATTTCTATTCTTGTGTAAAACTACAGAGAAAAGTGAAAGCCATTCAAAAGTTGGACATTTCAGCAGAAGCTCCTCAAAGATTTGCACTAGAATTCTCTAAGGCATTACCAGGATGCTGATTACAGCAATATTTGTGTGTAATGGGTTATTTATTTTCACTAGCAAAGCTGGTCAAATAACTAAATGAACCTTCTTCTTCTGGAATAAAGTTGATATTGAATTTAAAAGGGTTTGTGGTTTGGTTTTTTTTTTACTTACTTTTACCAACGTATCTTTCACAGATGTCAACTCAATGGCTAAAGGAAACCAAACCATGAATTCAGCCATCAAGGCACAGGTTCTCCTTCATTTCAGATGTCTAACACCTAATCTTTAGAAGATCAGTTCCCTTTTTAGATATACTATACACCACCAGTGTCTTCAGTTTCCTTGTCTGATTTTATGAGGATGCCACATTACTCTGCAGTGTTCAAAGTTACTCTTCCTTTTGTCTCTCCCTGTGTGTCAGAAGCAGTAGGTAAAGATTTTAATTAAATTTACTTTCTGGGTTCTCCGTATCAGGTTATGTAAGCACATTAGGGCTGTAAGAGCTTAGTATCAAAGACTCGGGAATGAGGCTGGCATACACAAATACAACAGTGCCTCAGCAAAGCTGACATGTTATGAGGAGCGATGACTGCACCGGCTGCTGACTCACTCATTAATCAGATGCAGGGGCAGTCTCAGAGTCGCTGGGCACCAGGCAGGAGAAGGAGGACGGAGCAGTGCTGCCAGCCCTACGCCAAGCCTGCACTCGCAGGTCCAGCCCATCCACCACGCGACTTGGGAGCAAAACAAAAGGAAACCAATCTCTAATAACTGCTCCTGTATTTCCCACTCTGCAAACTTTGCTTAGCAGACACAAGAGTCTGAAGTTTGCTTCCCCTCCCTCCCCTTTCTGCCTCTCCCCATGGACATTCAGACTCTCACACAACTGTGTGACTCCAGGAAAAGCAGATTTAAGATGTAAACACCAAGTGACAACGCACATAACTCATGGTCACACTGTGTGAGACGACAAAGCTGCGTTCAAATGTGCTTGTGCCCAAGAGAGCAGAGAGCGCTTTCCTCTTACGTCTCCTTTCTAGTGACCCAAAGGAGCTAAGGAGGCGATGAGAAGACTGTCATTTCCCTAAGGCTGGCTCCAGCTTCAAGTGACTGGGCAGCTCTGATGTCTGTACGTGACAGTGCTGGGGCGAGCAGGCAGAGCACGTCTGGGCAAGACATTATATATTCACAAACACTCCCGGCTGATGCGCGATGCTGCAGCCCCTCTCTGCCTTTGGAAGAGGCTAGAGGGAAGCTGGAGGCCTTTGCAGCTTTGCCAGCACCGCGTCCCTGGGGTGGGGGGCAAGTGGGTGCACAACAGGCCTGTGGTGCAGAAGAAGTTCCTTTTCCCCTTCTCCATACATCTGTATGCCAGCCCCCCCCCTCAGGAGAGGGTTCTCTTCCTTCCCTAGGCTGCCCCTGGCAAGGTATAGCTCTGTACCATCACAGGTTTGCAATCGTCACAGATTGTCCCCATGCATTTATAATTCCTATCGGTGAGAGCCGAAAGAAACTGATCACAGGGGTGAAAAGTTGCAAGAATACGTGTCCACAGAAAGTATTTATAGCAACAGGGAAAAGACTAGGAAACTGGATAACAAGCAGAGAACTTCCTCGACAAGTCAATGTATATGGCATGTGCTGTTAAACACAGGTCTGGAGAGATCCACTTACAGCAGATGGCTTGACAGAAGCTCACCAGCCTAATAAAGCTTCTGCAGGGGATGACAGGACAGCCTGAAGCCTCTGTGTTTCTTCCCACTGGGCTAAAATTCTTCATAAGGAATTTTACTTAAGAAAAACCCTAGGGTTTGTGGCCCTGTAAGGATGATTTCCTGAGATTCTTTCTCCTCTAAGCAAGCCTGCAAGCTGCTATTTGAAACCTCTTCTGTACATATCCACTGCTATAAGCTGTTAAAGGCTTAGCAGGAAATTTTAGCATTGCTTCTCTTTGTTCCTAGCTTTTAGTGCAATGATCATGATGAAATAGCTCTGCAGTGAAGACTGGTTTTTAATGAAATAAAAACTGAAGGATATATAAAGTATAGCTCAGTGCAAGATAAAAAAAACAGCCCACTTCAAAACAAAAAGGAAGATCCACACCCGTGATACTTGTATGTGTTCTTGCAATGTCATCAGCTTGAGAAATACAATTCACAGAATGCCCAACAGTGAAGCGACATAAACAAAAATTGACAAGAAGATTAAGTTTTAAGGTTATTGATTACCTCATTTTGGCTATTATCTTAATTCCTGTCCTTTGGAATTAATAGGCTGGAAAACAACAGAGGAAAATAACTGTCCCTATTTGAGATAAATCAGTTTCTGTATCTTGGACTCCCAGGCAAACACAGTTCAGTATCAGTTCAATTGGTTTGAAAAGAAACATGATTTTGTATTTATGTGCCATTTTTATGGCTGCATTCATGCGCCAAACTGGGACTATACTTACAACTGCCATAACGCACATAAAATTATGAACATTCATTATTATGCACATCCTAATGAAGACGTTTGGAATTAATTCCATCAGGAAGCGAGTAAGCTGTAAAGGAATTTCATCTACATGATGATCACAAAAAAAAAATCAGTATTTGGCCCTTCTAGCTTATAGAAATTCATCCCCGAATAAAATACCATGATCACCTATTGGAAGACTCATGGAACTGATCAGGAACCTGGCATGGAATGACAGCGGCTTATTAGTACCTACGGTCAAATACCCAAACACAATATACAAGGCTTAAAATTAGAAATCAATGAAACTCTCCTGGTGATTCTGAACTTGGGGAATCCATCAAGTCAGCAGCAGTTTAGGCTTAAAAAAAAAAATCTACTCTAATTCAGATAGTTAGGACATAAAATTAAATGACATGTTCATTCTAGAAACAAGCACCGTAGAAGATAATCTGAAGTGATTCCAGTTCCTTTCTTAGAGACAGAGAGTAATTATTATGAGATCTTGACAAATAATTATGATGATTAATTTGTTTTTCTTAAAAGCTGGACTGTGTACAAACTGCCTGCAAAATGACCACAACATGTTCTATTATTTAGTGGAAATTATTATTTAACTTCTGCAGTAAGACATTTCTCAGCTCCTATTTTAATTAGAAATAAATATTTCATCTTATAAACAGGAATAAAATATGCCAGCTGATTTTTTTTTGTGTTCTTCCTTGATTGAATGGTTTGTACATGCAATCAGCAAAGACGCTGATTTCAAATCCCGATATAGCATTTGAAATCCATCTTATTATTTCATTAGCCAACTAAAATTTTATGCTGACAAAGGCATTTGAACGGTCAAGCTCAGCCTTTGCATTTAAAGGACGTAGGCAATAGCACAGTCATTTTAACAGAAGATTCCCAAAGAGGGTGAACGGGAAGGAGGGCTTTTGCCCTGCCTGATCCTGGTCAGAGGCCATACTCTGATCCGGCATCATGATTCCCCAGTCCCAATTTATTCTTTGACTTTGATTCTTTCTTTTTAAAATCATTTTCTCTTCTTTTCTTCTGTTTCCTTTCTTGGGAATATGACAACAGGGAAGTCAGTTTGTTACTCTTACTGTGTGTCCTATAGCTTCTTCTGTCACTCCCAGTCCAACAAACTCTCTCTGAGCCTCTCTCTCAAGCTCTGCAGGGTCCCACAAGTGCCCATGCTCCCAAAGCCTCAGGCACTGTTTTAATGCGATTTAACGCGATTATTACCACAGAGACCTTGGATCTGTCTGCTTCTCCTGCTTTCTTTATAGTCTTCCTCCAGTGCCATCCTGGACCCTGACCCAGTCTCTCTAAGGACAGGATTCCACAGAGCCCATTTTCTACATGACCTGAACTCCTGTGGAGAAACAATTAAAAAGAAAGAAAACTCAACCTCTCTCCCTCAGGTAACTACATAATCTTGCTGCCTTATTCGCATACTCCATTAAAGACATATTTAGAACTACGATACTTAACGAACCTGTTATTTGGAACAAGTCTAGCAGATAATGAGTTGCTGCTACTCTTACATGAGACAGGAATGAACACACTTAAAATCAAATTCATTTACAAATTTAAAGAAATGTTTGCAGGTTTTTAGGTTATTTGGCTAGCTCTAATCATGCTTTTCACTCTTAATAAAAAAAAAAAGTTGAGTCAGATACCCTGACAGATATCCTATTGTAACACACAATGACGGAAAAATGAAAAGCACAGGAAACAGGACTGATTAAATTTCAAGTGTCATGCTTTTCATATGAAGCCTCAGACTTTATCTGAAAGAAAAAGATAGAACTCAGTAATTGTGCTGCAGCTTTCAGAACATTAACCACCTTAGGTACTTAAATTAGGAACCTGAATACTTATCCAGGCATCTAATTAATTGACTTGATTAATACCTGAACTTCTCTAGCTGCTGTTGACTTCCATGGGAATTATGGGAGATCAGTACCCTTAAAAATCAGGCCAGTTTATCTAGGTCTCATAGTATGCACCTCAGAAGCCTAATTTTGGGCATCTTCATGAGAAAATGCTCATTCAGAGTTGAAAATAAGCAACCTTCATATCAACCATAGAACGTATTACCACTGAATGGGGCAAAGAATAGAGTTTAGTCTTAGTGTATGTTAAATATTCAGCACCATTACAACACCCAAAACTATTACTCAGGGTCTTTAGATCATAATGGGAAAATACGATGAAAATAATAACATACACATATTCATTAACCTATCCTCTCTGAAAATCTGTGCTCCTATCTGGCATGGAGACAGCAAATGGAACAAATCACATAAAACTCTTTTCCGTCCATTGATCTAGACCTGTAAACTTCCTATGGTTGTCAGTGTATGGGCGTGAGATCCTGAGGACTTCAAAGGTGTGAGTCAGTATCTCCTGTTAACATCAGACCAAGTACCCCCTTCATGGTAGGATACCAGCCCGTGGCTGGTGGGCACAGACTCGCTGGCCTAACTGGTCTTTTCCTATTTTAAATTCCAGAGCTCTGTATGAGTCTAAAGAATAGCCAGGGAAGATATCTAATATTTATCACACTTTAAAACACTATTGATTTAAGATGGGTTTCAGAAGTCTTGCATGACGGTGTACCACCCATCAGCCAGTACTATTGGTTTTCTTTTTCTTTTATTATTATCCAGAAGAACAAACCACTTCTTCCTCTCTTCTGTTTTTAATGTTAAGGGGGTATTAAGAACACTAGCATTAGGTACCTGAGTATAAATAAATATGAACATGGTTGTGTCTCACTTCTGCAGAAATAGAGTTCCCTCCAAATTTCTCCTTTGCAAAGTTCACTGTTGGCTTTGTGTTGTTTTTTTGTTTGTTTAGTTTTTTTTAAATAGACCATATCTTCACACAAGAAACCTTGTGTCCGAAGGGCTAGCTTCCTGGAACCGCATGGTTGCACGCTGATGGGGTGGATTTCACATGTGCACCGCGAGTCATCGCTGCGCGCCCCGGCTACACCGCAGCCCTCCAGCCAGGCAGGTGCTCTCGGAGCCTCCCCTTGCTTCCCGCGATCCAAGGCAGCTGCTCTGGAGCTGAGGAGCAAAGTGGCTTCTGCCACCCTAACTAGTGCCTAGCTGGACCATGTAATGATTTAACAGAGCACACTCGCAGTTTTTGGTTTAAATTAAGTGTTGTTTTCAAATGGTTGTTAGGAGGATGCAAATATTCCCTTGTAACCCTTGCAGTATGCGATCTGTTAATCGCCAATGCACAGATCACAAAGATCCACTTCATTTTCCCCTTAATCGGACATATGCCCAGAGCCGTGTTCAAGTACAGTATCACAGGAAGGATTCATTTTAAAGCTAAGCTAAGATTAGAAGTTTCTGAATGGCATCTGGATGAGGACAATGCATCGCTGATTAGCAGCGATCTACAGTTAAGCAAATCAGAAGATAAAATAAGTGGCCCTAATCTTTATTCACACATTAAATTCAACAGAAAACCAGAATCAGGATTCTTTCAGATCTGAAAGAATTTTAAAAGCATTCATTTTAGCACACCTCATTTTTTCCTCAGTGCAGCCAAATGTAACAATGCAGAAAACAAGTGTTATCCCACCCAGCCAAACCCAAATTAATGAAGTACTTGAGATCTTACAAGAAAATGAGCCCTTGTGATGTGAATTTTTAGACAAAATAAACCTGGAAAAACAGGCAGAGTAAACTGGCTTTTGCAGAAAGTAGACAGTACGCTGCATAGCATGATGTGTAGAGGGCCGTTACTTTGAAAAGAACAGCTCTGATTTTCAGTCCCTATAGAGCTGAGCTTGAATTCAGAGCTAAATTAAAGGTTGGAACTTGCAGGTTCCTCCAAAGCTGCTTTCTATTACATGAATCTCAAAAATCTGAGCTGAAGGAAACCTTTGGAAATCATCTTGTCTCGCCCCTTGCTGTGCTGCAGCAGCCCAGCCGAGCTGCAGTACCTGCTTTCGGTATTTTTCCCCAGTTCCCTCCACACTGGCAGACTTCTGCGCTCCCCCGGTATGAGTGAGAAAACAGAAGGTTCTTCTGGCACCACTACTCTTTGGAGCACACACCTTCCATCAGATTATTCTCCCTATGGATACCAATACAGCTTGTTCCGAGTAGGAAATTTTGTGGTTTGTATGGTTCAAGTTTTACTACTCAGGCTCATAATTTATTGTTCTTTATGCCACCGCTTGCCCGAGATCTTTTAAGAGGAGCCCATTTATTTTAAGAACTCTGTTGGCTATTTTTCAGAAAATATCCATGTGCACAAGGGTATCTCTGGGCTGCACTAGACCTGGGGGAGTGTGTGGGTTTGCACCTACACATTAGCTTCTCCTGTATCTCCTTTGCACCTGTATTTATGGGGTAAATCTGCCAGTAATGACAACCCCAGTCTGAAATTGCAAGCTGAGTTTAAAAACTTTCCACTTACAGGTAAGTGAGGAAAGGGAAGATACGATCTAATAGAAGACCTCGAGGGCTGACCGAAGGCAGTTGGCCTTGTTGTCAGATCAGTTACCTGTGTTATTTCATCTGGTTCACTTACTGATTTGGTTAAATGCTTATATCGAGGCTAATTTTCTGATACGTGGCCTGCACAAACAATTGATTTCTAGGAACAAGTCAATTAATTTTAATTGTGTGCTTTTGTCCTCACCATGCTCATGATACAAGTTCAAAGCACCTGTGACAGCCTGAGCAGTCGCTCTCCAGGCACAGGAGACAGGCACAAGGGCACACGATTCACGTGGCCTGTTCCTTTACAGCACCGTCAGTTTACTTGAGTCATGAAGGCTGAATTTCACAAGCCTACCTGAGGATTGTTTTAATCCCAGAAGTGGCAACTTTGTTAAAATCCACCATGGAAAATGTAGGTGTAAATATTAGATTTAGAAAACTTTTGTCATATCCTGCTGTAATATGTATATGTTCTGCAAACTGTCTTCTATGCTGTTTACAAAGGTATATCTATACTGCTTCTTTCCTTTATTTGATGATGATCTCATTTTTCCATGGATCCCAAAAGAAGAAAGTTAATATTTATTGTTGTGTTTTGATTGACAGCCTGGTTTAAAAGTATTTTTGGAAATATAAAATATTATATAAATGTAGCTGCTTTCTTCCAAACACAGAAATAAGAAACTAGAAGCAAATGAACAAAAAGCTGGCCACAGATAATGTCTTCTCCGAATATTTCATATGATTTATCACAGATAAGCACATTATCAATCTTCCTCTCCTTTACACCTTATAAAAGCTGTCTGTAACCATGTCTGGGAAATAGAATGAGACTACAGCTCTCCTGTCTTATCTGCTGAAAAAAGCCTTGACTAAAAAGTGTAGCAACTAGAGTTCTTTCAGACAAGTTGTGCCTAATAGGCTTCATTCTAGGTGCCTGTGAAATTGAGATCAGTTTTGATCACTACTGTGGGATGAATCCTCGGATCTCCTGCCTCATCCTGAGAACAAAGACAGTGGTGCAGGACTCAGTTCCTTCTCTACCACAGGGACCTAAGAATATAGTGGAAATCCAAAGCAGAGGTTAGGGAGGGCAAGTCACAGGATACGTAAGGTACAATACATCTTGAAGAAGTCATGGCATGTCAATAGCTTCATTCCTTCTTCAAAAGCCTATGACTGTGTCTCCCCTATACCGCACAGGTGATTTACAAGCAGTGACTGACCTGGCAGAGTGTGTGCTCAGGATATTGTCTTATAATTAACTTTGCTGACCTTTTGTAGTGAAAGTAACTTCTAGTGCAGGTGCTTCTGCTGAGGCAAAGTCTCACGGAACAGGTAGTTCATGGGGGAGCCTTGCAAATGTTGAGGTTAAAAGGATGCTCTCAAAGGAGCACCGACAAGCACCTCTGACACAGCAGAATGAGCCCTAACAATGTCTGCTGGATCTAATTTGTCCAACTCACAACAGAACCTGGAAGACTCTGAAAACCACTCAGATCAGCTGTCACTGGAAACGCATTCACCCTTTCAGTAAAGCGCAGAAAAAACCAAGTACACGCCCTGGAGTGCTTTGTCCACTGATATGAGAAAATGAGGGCCCCATGTTATCTTATATAAATTTATCAAAAGTATGACTGGTCTTGAGAAAAAATCCTTGATTAAGAGAAGCTCTGAGCTACATTACTAGTGGACTAGATGTAGCCTGAAAGATGCATTAGCCAAGTACAAAACTGTCTGAGGACGGGAATAGGTCAGCTATCAGTCTCCTATCTTCCTATCTGGTGCAGTAAGTGCAATCCAGGAGAACTTCATGGACAAAATAAACATCACGCCAGGCGTGAGTAGAGGCTCTGTAGATCTTCTAAAAAGATGTTATTATCCTATGTCAGAAAAAAAAAGACCAACCTCACTAAAACTATAAGGACTCTGTCTGTGTCTGGATGAGATAACGAGTGGGTGATAATGGTGGCAAACACTTAGGGATGCTTTTGAGAGAAATCTTAACTATAGGCAAACAAGTCAAGCTGGCTCCAGAAGCACTTGTTGAAATGGTTGGATTTCGTAGCTTGGGTATAATGTTCATGCAACACTGCACCGCTCTTTTTATGTGTTGCTGTGTGGGTCTCTGACATCTAAAACAGCTCTGCACCATGCTCCACATCTCTTTCAGATTATGGCTATACCAAGCAAAATTTATGATTCAAGGTCTTTACAGTGACAAAATAATCTATATTCCCTGCAATTTTTCTCTCAAGAGGTATGACTCTGCATTATTCATACCAAAGCATAAATGCCTTTTCTGGAATATTTAGTCTTCCTCTCAAGCTTTTTTCTGCTGTCATTATTATGTTCTGCCCATGATTTGACATGCTATGAAGATTTACGGTGGACATCCAGAACTACTTAGGTGTGATGAAAGCTTATGTCCTCTTTGTGAACAAGTCTGCCGATGCAGAAAGAAGATGGGAAAAGATACAACTTCTTGGGACCAAATTTGACACAAGAATATGGTGGCTGTACAGATCCTTGGCAGGAACAAAGGCAAGCAGCATCCTGGGTTGTACTGATAGCACAGCCAGTGACCGCGGCACGTGATTACCTCCCCACTACCACCACCCTTCACTTTGCACTCCTCAGGCTGCATCTAGAATACTGCACACAGTTTGTGAACCCCCAATACAGAAAGACACTGATAGCCTGGAACACATTCAGAAGAGGCCCATCAAGATAATCTGGAGCTGCAGTCCTTGCCCTTTAAGGACAGGCTAAGGATTTGGGCTTGTTCAGCCTGGAGAAGAGATGGCTGCAGGGGAACCTTACAACAGCCCCTCATACCTATAGGGTAGTTATTGAGAAGAGAGACAGGTTCTTCATGGTGAAGCATGGTGGGAGGATAAGAGACGATGGGCTTAACTTGAAACAAGAGAGGTTCAGACTGGATATGAGGTGACCTTTTTCATATTCAAGCAGTGGAACAGGTTGCCCAGAGATGCTGTGCCGTGTTTATCCTTGGAGATTTTCAAGGCTCCAGTGAATAAAGCCCTGAGCAACCTGGTCCAAACTCATAGCTTACCCTGCTTTGAGCAGGGGGTTGGACTACAGTCTTCCTGAGCTACCTTCCAGACTGAGTGATTCTGTGATTCTGTGACTCTGGCTTCACTCAGATGATTGTTTGTAGTTCTCTTGGACTGAGACAGGAATTAGCAGATAAAGCAATCCTTATGGCATGACCAAGGTATGAGTAAGCATCTACAGGGAACTTGGACTGTGACCTTCTTTGGAACAAGAACAAAAAAAATCTACATTTCTTGTTCTTGTCTGCCACAAATACGTTCAGTGACAAATAATCCTTCTCCTCAAAGATCAATTGAATTGATGAATGAATCATGAATTGCCCACTTTGTTCCACTTCGCTCTGTTGAAAAATGTGCTGATTGCCTGCCAATGCATTTTGTTGTCCCAGCAGATAAACTGCTGTGAGCGTAATCTGATGTTTGCATCAGTTCCATAACCAATTTCACAACTGTCTCTTGTGGTGCAGAGGAGTAGTCATCCCACCTGGTTTACATAAACTACAGCCATCGTATTATCTGCCAGGAGGTGAATAAGCCATTCCATAAAAGAGCAGTTAGACCTCTGTACAAGTGTTTGCACTGCACTGAGTTCTACACCATTTCTATGTAAGTGTGGCTTGTATTTAATCCTGGCCTATGTGGGCCCACCAAGTCCAAGAGAGAAATATTTGTCGCTGTAGTTTTGTGGGGAGAAAAACACTTCCATTTGAGATATTTCTATCAGATTCGGGAGAAGAAAATGGAAATCCTACAGAACCGTTGGAAGAGTACCTGCACTCTGTTGCCGAACATACACAGTCTGTCTCCTAATCTCGCTGTCAGCGTACAACCTCTGTACAGACTCCAAAATGTGGAAAAAGGCTGAGCTGTCTGATGAACTGAAACAAGTTGCGACTGTTGCTTGGGGCAGTGCCTGAGGTTGTGTGCTAAGGGAACTTAGTGTCAGGTCTGTCTCCTGAGTTAGGTAGCTTCTTAGTACTTCAAACTCAGAAACAGCTTTTTTTCTGTTAAAGTGGTCTGCTCTACTCTGACTTTTTGTCTGAAGGGCATGAAGAATGGTGTGCAGTTCTGAACCTCACGATGAGTCAGGGGTCCATGCAGAGTTGTAGGACATGATTTGTTTCCTGAAGAATGCAGCTACTACAGGAAAAACATTGAAAGTACCTCAGTGGCAGGGACAGTTTAAGAACTCCATACTGGAAGTGGTTTTGGCCTGCTAGATATCAAGAGAACTACAGGAGAACGGTCATATACAAATATCCCTTTTCTACTGTGGTGGGTTGACCTTGTCTGGCTGGTAGGTGCCTACCAAGCCACTCACTCTCACTCTCCTTCCCCAGCAGGACAGGGGAGAGAAAATAAAAACTCATGGGTCAAGGTAAAGGCAGTTTAATAAAGAAAAACAAAGGCCATACATGGAAGCAAAGGAGAACAAAAAGATCTATTCTCCACTTCCATCAGCAGGCAATGCCCAGCCACTGCCTGGGAAGTAGGGCCTCGGTATGTAGCGGTTGCTTTGGAAGAAAAATGCCTTAATAATGAACGCCCTCCCCTCCTTTCTCTTAGCTTTTATTGCTGAGCACGACATCATATGGCATGGAAATTTGGTCAGTTTGGGTCAGCTGTCCTGGCTACGTCCCCTCCCAACCTCTTGCCCACCCCCAGTCTAATGGCCTTCGAGGGGGCATGGGGGGGTGGAGAGAGCCTCAGCGCTGTGCCAGCACTGGCCAGAACCCTGGGGTGTCATCAACACCTTTCTAGCTACCAATACACAGCACAGCACTATGAGGGCTGCTATGGAGAAAGGCAACTCCATTCCAGCCAGATCCAATACATCTACACATAAAAAAATGTCTCAACTTGAATCCTATTGTGTTGAGGAAGAATATCTCCTATAGCAGAGAGAGAAAGAGGGAAAGGGGGGAGAGAGCGCTAGGGAGAGAGGCATTCCCTTATGAGAGGCATTTGGCTACAACATGAGCAAAGAATGAGTCAAAAATAGCTCCCACTCATTTGGCTGCTGCCCAAGTGGGAAAAGTAAGTTGTTTAATTTTTGCAAGAAGGGATAATCCAAAAGAGCAGTCACTGCAAAACTCTCGATGATTGTCTTCTCTTCCCAAGAATTTGTGCTACTACCATGCAGTCCCAGTACATCCAGATAAGCTATTCTGAAAATGTGGCTAGTTGTTAGGCATCCCACAGACTTCACAGAGCAGACCTCACTTGGACTTGCTTCCTTCCTACAGTGCTTAGACCAGATAGACTTTTTTCCCCAAAAATACGCATGTATGTTCAGAGCTCAGTGTAACATGAGAACTCCTGAAGGACAACATCAATCTTCTCAGGGACTGAATGAGGGAATTCAAGCAGTAATTCCTGTCATCAGAGAAGGGGGATTTCTAGGAACTGGCTTTCCCTTGCTTCGTAGAGAGCCTGCAATCCCAAGCTAGTGCTGACTCAACAGTAACAGGGTGTGAGAAATTGCAAATGCAGCAGCTGTAATTGCTTGAGGAGAAGTCCTTGCCTCTCCATGAATGCTAAAAATTGAATTTCACATTCCAGTGGCAATTCTGAATAACTAACTCAGAAAAGTGATTAGGTTGTATATGAGTAAATTATACTGGGCTGGCAGTAACTGAAGATTCTCAAATACAAACTTTGTAATTCATCTCCTTTTACAAACAGATAGGACCAAGTATTCTGAATCTTTTTAATAATGTAGTTGGAGAACAACACTGCCTTTTCTTTGTTTGATTCTGGCTGTTCCTAGGCAACTCACCACTGGGTAAGTACTAATACACTATGCTCCCCTAAATATCACAAGTGTTTTTGTCCTTGGTTTTCTTTTTCATTAGATAGTTTCCCAAGATGTTAACTTCCAGACATCGAAGATGAACTTGAGTAGACTACCGTCTTTGAATCAACTTCTGTCTGTGCAAAAGTATGGCTGTGCTTTGTTCTCAGTAAGGACTACCAGTGCACTTCTGGAATACAGAACAGATCGGGACCCAGAGATAGATCCAACGCATGCTAATAATTCAGCAGATCAGAAAAGCTGACTTTGAGAAAAAAAAATTTTTAAATGTGTCCTATTTTGTTAAAATTTAATGGTTACTTATTTTTTACAAGCCATATTACAAACTTGAACACCCTTGTCAGCCTCAGCATAGCCCTAAAACATGAAAAGGGAACAAGTCACTACATAACAGAGCAGAACTAAATTGTGAGGAGGCTGTGCAACCGGTGCCAGACACGCTCCCGTCAGAGTTGGGATTTATACCTGTACAGTTTGGGGTTGGCACTTTTCACCTGTGATTTATACGTTTAAAAAACAAACAAAAAAACCCCATCCACCCAAAGACAAATTTTTGCCAGAGCATAGATTCAAACAGGAAAATAGTTAACAGGTTACCAGTGCAGTTCTTCTGGAAGTTGGGATTCTCTAGCGGGTGTCCCGGGATGCGGCACTGAAACCTATGCTGCCAGAACTCAGGGAACCAGGGGTTGCGGGTGTTGGTGTCCAGACGCAGCTTCAGGTAGTAGTCATCAAACGACAAGACCTCTGGAGACTGCAGTTTGATAGTGATGCCTCCATTTGCTTCAGGTTCGTAACCTTCAATGACTTCATCTCTGTCCGCCCAACCATCACTGAAAAGAGGCAAAAACCCACTTATTACACAAAGACAGGAAGCTTGTTTTGAAAAAGCAATCAGCCAAAGGTAGGCCAGTACCCTTTGAAGCAAATGATTAAGGGGGAATCTAAAGGTACATCTAAAATTCAGAGAGAGAGGGAAAGAAGAAATCACAGTGATGGAGACTTGTAATGAGCAGTCTGACTGATTGCATGCAGAGTCCTCATTAACTCATCTGGAATGATGAGGATTTATCCTTGTCCCTCTGAGAAGGGTTTTTGGGCATAGCTTCTGGTGTCATGTCTTTATGACTGAAGAGATTCTGCCTTATTTAGGCTGTCCTGTAAGAGATGGATACTGAAAGAATTAATATCAATGGAAAGGAAATTGAGCCAGGATCCTGGGTGTTTTGCAGAAGAGATCTCAGCATGCACGGATCTTACAGCTAGAAGAGTAATTCAAATCAAACATAAAGTGAGAAATGCATTGTGTTGGAAGAGAATGGAATAAGAATACTCAATACGGTTGACCAAACTAAAAAGAAAACCACATGCTATTCTCGCACCGCATGGGATCTCTGATAACATGCGCTTTTTTTTTTTCTCCTCCTTCATCTTTTTTTTTAACAAACAATGGCTTTCTATTTTACTTCTCCATTTATTCATGTAAGAGATACTTTTAAAAACCTGAAGATAAAACTCTTTCTTGACAACATTATTTCATGGAAAATCTGTTTTAACAGCTTTGAACAAAGTCCATTCAGCTTAGCATCTGAGTTTTAGTTTAGTTCTTTTAACAAGAAGTCCATTGATTTAGTGTCATTCTCCAGTTCTTATTAGGGTCCCATAAGAACAGTGCTATTACGGTCTAATTTAAGTGCAAATATAAGTCAGGCATTGCTTAATTTTAATATGCTGGGCATGCCACGAGAGAAACAGATTATGCCGGCACCTCAGATCTAGCTCTGTCCACTCAGAATCAAATCAGCAGCACTGCTGCTGTGAAAAGCAGGCAGATGAAGCGCTTCCAGCAGCAAAGAGCTCAAGAGGAAAAATGCGATTGACCTCCAAGAGAGAAGTCTCTTTCACCCAAAAGAGCCTTGCATCCTGAGCTCCAGGCAGCCTGAAAGAAGGTCCTTGTTAGGAGCCCCTACACACAGCCTTGAGAAGCGCGTCGGGGGGCAGACCGCACCAGCTGAGGGCATTTATGAGACCCTCAGCATAGATGTGCCTGGCACTCCATAATGCAAAACGGACCAGGTCTGAAGGAGCAAGCTCTGTCACAGTCCTCGTCAAACAGGTATAAAGTGACTATGCATTGGGCACGCGTGAGTCTTTGGTCCCCAGCCACCAGACTGAAGAGCTGCGTGGTTTAGCTGGCATTCACATGAACTGCCGCATCTGTGCCGTAGGCACTCAGAAAAAATGGCAGGTCTCCATGGAAAGAGAGAAAAACCCATGTACTGAATGCTTTCCATATGGGAAACACGACCCAAGCCTCTATTAGGGGAAGTTATTTAAGACATGGGACATCTGGCAGCCCACTGACTGAGGGATCGACAGATTCCTTTCAACCTGGGCCTGGGGATTCACGAAGCTATACTTTAAGACAGCACTACATGGCACCTTCAAGCCAGGCTTTCTTCTTTGTTTCCCCCTTTGCCAAGGCCTTGCAGTAGAACTGCCCAAAATCTCTGAGCTTACAAACCACTGACCAGTATCTTCATGTAGCCAAGCAGCATGAGACAGACGAGTACACGTGCTGGATCTCACACGTGGTATGAGAGCGGTGAGCCGGGGGAGGCGCAGGGAGGAGGTCACAGGAGGTGGCTGAAGGGTCCCACTGTGGAACAAGGGTGGGCACGATGCAGCATCCCAAAGCAACTCGCTCTGCCAGCCTGAACCCTGCAGCATCTGCTGGGTCATTTCTTCCCCCAGCCAGCGACGCGGGTTGCCCAGCTCCCCAAACAATAACCGCATGGCACAGCATTGACCCGGCAGCTGCACTTGAATTGCCACAGGAATGCAGAGAGTTCAAAACCCACAATTTGTCCAGCCCTGCTCCCTGCCCCACTACACTGCCTTGAGTTTTGGAGAGGGAAAGAAGTGGCAGCTCATCCTCCCTGCATCCCCCCACTCCTCACTGGTCCGTATGCTGAGGGCGATGAGTAAAATGTACCACGCACCCCGACGGTCTCACGACAGACCACAGTCTAGATAACCCTGCAAAGGTAAAACCAGGAGAACGAACTTTCTGGATTTCACATAATTCAAGCTGTAGACTAGCACCAGAGGGGGAAAAAAA
>NW_009616842.1:0-14263 GCF_000690535.1 Cariama cristata
GGAAAAAAGAAACTGTCACCGTGGGATTTCGTCAGCTGCTTCTGCCTCCGTGCATTTAACCTATTTTTCTTTCCTTTGATTATGTAAGAGGAACGGTGTAGAGAGGAGCAATGAGTAGGGGTGGCTGATGGGCTTTCTGGGGAATTACCGGGTTTTTTTACGTCTGGCTGGTCCACCGAGTTAGCTCTGGGAGATGCGGGAGATTTACGTTTCGGTTTTTTGCTTGTATTTACATTTCTTGCGCTGCTCCAAATATTGCAGCACAGTGCAGGGGAGAGAGGCAGGGAGTGGAAACAAAGTGAAATTGGCCAAGTTTTTTATTTCACACTGAGGGAGAAGCAAGGGAGAATTGTAAATAAAGAGTAAAAATCCTGTTTTGTTGATATTCTCATGTAGGGAGGTGCATGTGTATTTCCTTATCTTTCGTTTCAGTCCAAGATGTGAGTTTATAGCATAGTTTATTTATATTTTCCTGATACTCATCTTTTAACCTGTTTATATCTTACTGAATGTTTATTTGAGTTTTGACATTTTGACTCCAAACTCTTTATGAGATTATGTTAATCTTATAAATAGGAAAATGTAGATTGAGGAGCTCTGCCTTCTGAAAATGAAGTCTTCTTGACTACAGGCATCTTCTCTTTAGAACTGCAAGCCACAAGTCATAATTTAAATCTGCTGTTATTTTTGCAGACGCTGGAAGTGTAGTGTTGGAAATACTTACATGAGTCAGGATTTAGGGGAGGAAAGTGTGCTAGTGGTGAGTGGTGTGATTTTTAATTTTTTTTTTTCATTTTAAGAGTTGTACAGAAACCGAGGCATTAATAAATATTTCAGTTTAGTTTCTATAGCTCTAAAAACCGATGTTTCAGGTATAAAATATTTTGGTTACTGTTATAAGTATTTTCAAACATCAGCAAAATAAAAGTAGTAAGCTGGATTTGTTTTGCTGTTCATTTTCTAAAGTATGTGGGAAAGTTTTAGTTTCACTCTTGGATGGAAAATAGGAAATTAGAGCTACTTACAGGAGAGCAAAAGAAAAAGTTTGGCAGTGATGTTTTTGGAGCAGCACAGAGTAGGCTGATGACACTGTGAGGAAAAAGAGGATGGAGGTGGGGTTAGAGAGTAGCATCTACTGGGAACAACCAGAAGCAGTCTGCAGAATGGTGTTTCACAGCAGAATTCTGGTCAGTAGATAAGCACATGCCTTTATCATCCATCTGCTAAACTGCTGGGGAGAAGAGTGTTTCCCAAAGTGGTTGTTCCTGTATCTCTTCTGCATTGCAACACCATCTGTCTGGTAAACTTTAAAGTTCAAAAAGTTCTAATTTGATACTTTTAATTCACTTAAAATTTTCTCAAACATAGGTGACCCGATGAATTGCTCAGTTCATATGATAAGTGAAGGTTGGCCTCGTCTGATAAACGGAGACTATTATTAGTGAGACAGTCTTGCTAGAGCAAAGTGATAGAATGACATTTCTGGAAACCAGTCTGGTGATTTTGGCAGAAGCTAGTCTAGCACTTCAGGCTGAAAAACTGTGAGTGGAGGTGAAAACTAGAATATGGAAAGAAGACAGTATACAAAGTATTCAGGGAAATAACAATAAAACCAGTTGTTTTGAACAAATAGATCATGTGATAAGTTTATTAACGATGATTTAAAGCGCTGTTTTTCATATATTTTACTATATATGAAGGCAGTTGACACTTTAAAAGTTGGATTTCCTTGATTCTGTAGCTTATATAGATGCCACTCTTTTTTAACCGACTTTTCTCCAGTATGGAGAGTAATTTCAGAGAGAAAGATGGACTTGATTTGATTAGATTCAGGCTGACTATAAAGAATTCCAATTTCCTATTCATGTTTGGGCTAAAAAAAAAAAAAAAAGGAGAGAAATGCTGGTTTACAAAACAGATATGATAGTTTTGTTTTTATGTTGTCATTTGTCCAGTAATTGAAGTGTTTGTTTTGGGAAAAAGAAACAAAGTGGTCTGTCTTCCTTCTTGAGTAAACAAAAGTAGGAATAGAACACACACAGGGAGCTGTTTAAATGTTTTCCTGTTTAATCTGTTCATATTTAAACTTTATTCTTCTGAGGGAGCGAACTGTGAATTGGGCTACAGTTGTAACAGCCAGTAAACAGTCATGGTTTATGCTGATCTGCATAAGGTGTCCTCCATGTTCTTAGAAATGGATTGAGAAGTGTCTCTCTGTTTCTGTCCCTTGATCAATCAAATTTACTCATGGGGGATTGCTGTGTACCGGTCTTGACCATGACTGTGCAGATGGCATATGCCACGTTGTATTACCAAATAATATGCTTGCTAAGTAAGTCTAAGCCTGTGAGAAGAACGTGGGTAAAGTTGTCATCATTATTTGTGATTAATTACTATTTAAAATATCTATAGCAACTTGAAATACTCTGACAGTGTTTTTTATTTAACTACAAAGAGTCTTTTTAAAGCTGTACTGTGTTATTGGACTCTAGCAGAGAGCTGCATGTTCAGATGTGGTGAAAATATTGTTTAGTTTTCTGCTGATGTTTCG
This sequence comes from Cariama cristata, assembly GCF_000690535.1. Taxonomy (NCBI): domain Eukaryota; kingdom Metazoa; phylum Chordata; class Aves; order Cariamiformes; family Cariamidae; genus Cariama; species Cariama cristata. The sequence goes on from NW_009616842.1 coordinate 2,552, forward strand.
TGAAAGCAGTGCCATCTATACTTGAAAATATAAAATTAGAGCAAAGCAATACCGAAAATAATGTATTAATAGCAGATTTTTCTTAAGGATCCATTGCGCCATCGTTTTATAAATGTGCAAGTAACTGAATTTTGAGTTAAGTTGATAGATACTTATTGCAGAAACTTTTAACACAATGACATTCACATGTAAATGAGTTAGTCTATAGAAAGAAACAGATGATGTATCCGTTGGTCGTGTAAAATGTACGTGCCTGGTGCTTGCAGGCCCGATAAAGGATGGAAGTACAATCATTTGTATTAAAAAGTTGGTTAATTTATGTTTCTTCTTTCTTTTCCAACAGAGAATATGAAACAGGAGCCAAAATGACATCCCGATTTGGAAAGACCTACAGCCGGAAAGGAGGAAACGGCAGTTCCAAGTTTGATGAAGTATTTTCCAACAAACGGACCACCCTTAGTACAAAATGGGGAGAAACCACCTTCATGGCCAAATTAGGACAGAAGAGACCCAGTGTCAAACCAGATATTTCCGATGTTCCTAAAAAACCCAAAGTTGAAGATGAGGTAACAGAGGATCCATTTGGATTTGACAGTGATGAAGAATCTCTTCCTGTGTCTTCAAAGAATGTGTCACAGGCTAAAAGCTGCTCTCAGCTGGAACCCAGTGAAGCTGCTCAGTCTGAGGACTTCACTCCTGTACTTGAACCTAACAGCAGAATTAATCAGCCAGACAGTGGAGAAAACGTTGCATCCAGCAAGTGCATAACTTTTGACAATACTGTTCCTCTCTTAAAAGAAAAGAGCACAAGCAAAAATGGGGAAGATGGAGGATGCAAAGGCAGCAGTGCTAAAGTTGTAACTACAGGTATGTTTACTCGACTGTCTGGATGGTTCTGTTATCCTCTGATTTCTACTAATTACATTTAGACTTTATGTTTTCAGGAGTTGGTTAAATGTTCTAATAAAACCATGGGGCAATTAATTCTTAATTGTAAGAAATTGTAAAGGATACACTGTTTAACGAAAATCACTGGGAAGCATTCTGCATTTTGCACGTGGTCTGAGATCCTTGGCTCTAATCCTTATGTCTACAAATTGAGATACAGTGCTTTAGATTCAACGTGCTATGTTAGTCCACCTTGAATAGAATGGATTAATAATCTTCCTTTTCTAAAATTTATTCAGAGCTCAGTGCATTTGTGGTTTTTTTTTTAACGTGCAATATTTTGAAGAGTGATGAGTTGGTAATGCTTTATTCTTGAGTTGCTGGCTTTAATTTAGTGCAGGTACATGGTTACTGCCGTGCAGGTGCACATTAGCACATCTTTATCAATGTGTATGTAAAAAGCTTCAGACCTATGAAACAGAATTCCATCAAACTTATTTTAGGGTCTGTTTTCAGACTCTGAAGTGTTTGTAAGATATCTTAATACTTTTGAGAGGGAATTCACAAGCCCCGTGGAGCTGAACATTGCTGTCATTTTCTTCAAGTCATTCTTAGACAGGATCAGATGTTATTATATCTCATTAGAAGTTTTCATATAATGGGCTGATTAAACCGCAGCTTCTAAAATTGGGCAGAAGATCACATTAGATGAACCTTGATGAAGATGACACCTACTGACTTGCTCTGGATTATCATAATCAGCTTTAATGAGAAGAACTTATCTAACTTGGAGTTCTCAGATATAGTTAACTTAACCCTAGGATTAGAAATTTGAGCACACTTATTCAGTTGTAATACAATGGGCAAGAAGATACTGAATAGTGGAAGATACACATAGCTCAGTTATTTGCAAAATAATTTTATTAGTGATGTGATACAAGCAGATATAAAACAAGAAATGTTGATTTGAACTGTAGTTTGACAGACACTGGTGGGATGTGTAGTTGTCTTTTGATCTTACTCTTATTTTTGCTGCTGAAATATTTCTCATATGATTTTCTGCAGTTTATATTTCTGTAAGTGTGATCCACCTTCAGTCTGGAAATACAATTTATGTTTTGCTAAGTTTGAATAGATTCATCACCCAGTATTTACAAGGAGAAGAAAAGGTAATGAGTTTCCTTGGTTGTTACTGAGAGATTGTAGCAGAGCAGGTTTTACAGTGAGATGGTTTCCGTGTAGAAAAGCTTTGTTAGAACAGTATTTTTCAGGTTGGAAAAGAAAATATGAGAGCTGTGGGGAGAAAATGTGATACAGCTCTGAAAACTCATAGCATGGAAGGCCGAGAGGAACAGACTTCAGCAGTTTTGTTGGTCCTTCCTGGTTCCAGTGTTGTGGAAAGTAATAAAATACAATATTTAGCACAGAAAAACTTGTTAATTTGATGCTTATTTAAATTCTAGAACTCCTTGTTAGACAATACTATATATATGCTATAAACTTACAGCTCTAAAAGGAAGGAAGCTGATGAATCTTAGTGGGTAAGTCCATCAGTGGCTGTTGTGTGTGGTGGTGATCTGGGTGCAGAGGGGGAGGTTACTTAAACAACAGTTGACTGAAGGAATTCTGTTCCTGTGTCCTTTCCTGAAATATTTGTTGCTGACTGCAGTTTAGGCAAAAGTAGTGAAGGACAAAATAAATCTTGATCTGATGATAATGTTCTTTCAGAATGTACTACATTCTGTTTACACCTAGTCAAATGAAGATAAAAACCCATTTCATGGCTTTCTTCAGAAATTAAATTTAACTGAAAATGAATCTTTGCAAAACATCCTAGGAGCGTATTTAAATGAGGATAAGGAAACCAAGACTGTAGTTTTGGTGATAGTGTTTATTTTGAACAGTTAGTGTAAATGAAACTTGGATGGTTTAAGAGACTATTATGCTTATGTGTAGACTGATCCAAAATAAATAAAAATGGTCTCTGAGTACGTCACTCAGAACATTGAGCAATTAGAGATAGTGGTATAGTTAACCAGTATAAATGTCGGTACATCAAAGGCTTCTTTGTTATATCGACTATTAAGTAAAGTTTGGTGGTATGAGGCTATCTTTCAGAACTGGAGAGAGTTAATTTTATTGATTTTGGGGGTGGGGGTGTGGGGAAGGAGGGGAACTTGGGCGAGAAAAACTGAGTAACAATAAAAAGGTGGTTTCTTGTGTGGTCTCCTAAGTTACAATGTATGTACTTCTACTGCTTACATATCCTCACCCTCCCTGTAATAATTTTCCCCTTCCTGGTGACTCTTGGACTCTACCAGGTTCAAGCAGGTTTGTTCAAAGGGCTTATAGATCCTGGAGACAACAAGCTCTACTAGTCCTGAAGAGGAAAGAAAGGTGGGGGGGAGGCAAGCAGATAGAACAATATTAATATTCCCAGTGTGAGAGACACTGCAATGTGAGCTCAACCTTAACCCACATACAACAGTCTATCTCTAGTTACAGGAAACTAGGCTATAATGGTACTGATGTTCATGAAAGCACTTGTTAACTTTTTTTAAGTGCAATTTGGTAGTCCTTGTCCTGGTACTGACTAGACAGTGCATGAAATAAGGTCTCAAGACTGCCTGATAGCATGTGCCATCATTGTATAGGTGAAATAAGGTTAAGAATTAGAATAAGGCGAAAACTGTAACTTAACATGGCTATGGGCAGCTGAGAGCTGCAGTTTAGCCTGCTAATTCTGCTCCAAATGTATTATCCTGCCTCAGTGTCCATTTCTTTGGACGTTAAAATGGAGGTGATGCAATACCAGTTAATTTTAACTGATGTTTGGTATTAAAAAGCAGACCACTTTTTGGGTAGTTTTAATAGTTGTGCAACTGTGTAACACAGTTGAGATTCTGTATCTTTTATTTAAAATTGTATGGCTTACTGGTGTCTTTTTTTTTTTAATAGCCTTCAGCTAGTGCTTGTAACAATCTCATTTTAAAGGCTTTGAGAAGCTTGTAATGTGGAAAGCTGCTCGTAATCTTACCCTAATGTTGCTTGATCAAGACTTAATACTGTTGGAAGAATGTTCATGAGTAATCTTGTATGTAACAGGTAATTTACAGATAGTTGGAGTTCAGGTAGATTAGAAATAGTGAAAGAGTATTCAGAATTAGTAGTTACTATTAGGTGGTTTTTGTTACGGTAGGAGGACTTCGTAGCTAGAAAGTAAGTCATGTCAGTCAAAATATTGTACTGGTAGTTCATATCAAGCAAAAATGCAACAACTTAGTAGTTAGAAGGTGAGCTTTTTTACGAGAGAGTATTACAGTAGAGTAAGGGGAAAACCCACAGAGCAATACTTACTTGGATTTCTGAAACACCTTGGTGGGGCCTTGTTTATTTGGTTTTTTTAAACTGTTGAACTTATTCTGTAAGGCATAAACCCAAATTCTGTTTCACACTAAATTCACCTGTACACAAGCTTTAATATAAAAACAGTTATGATCTCACAGAGCAAATTGTGAGTTGCTAGTTTTTAAAAAAAATTTCAAATAACTTTAGTCTTAGGATATTTATGTTAGCTTGTGTGTTGAAATTAACACAGTATGATTTTTAAGTTGAAAATTAAAGTCAAAGCTTGATGAATTTTAAAAGACGGTGCAGCATTTAGTAATTATATTAGTATATGAATAGGTTTCAAATTGGATAACTACTTTCCCTACTCTGGTTATTTCAGTTTGGGGAAATACGACTTCTGGCATTCTTGTGTGTGTGTTTGTGTTTTGACTCTGGATGCTGTGATGACCTGCTGTCTTTCACTTGTGCGCCACAGGACTGAGCTCTCTAACTCAGGCCTTTGGAGGGTCTCGTCCAAGATGTTGACGCTGTTCATCAGAGAAGGCACTTGGGTCGAGAGATGTCTCAAGTGGTTGGATGATGACTCTCATCTTTGCACACCTTGTATTCCTGTTTGTGGACTATGAAATAATATTGCTTATTTACGTTAATTCTAAGTTAAAATATTAGGTATTTAATGATGCTTTTGATTGTGAATTATTTTAACTGTGCACGAATTGAGTCTGATTTCTTTTAAAGCCTATGAATTGATTTCTTGCACATAATATTTTGCTTGCTGTGGAGAAATGGAGAATAGAATGGCTTAAAACATCTTTTCAGAATACAGAGCGGTATAGGAATCGTATCCCTTTCTGCTGTGTAGTGATGCGAAGTACATATATTGTGGTTATTGTCATGGCCATGCCCTTTGAGGCTTTTTAAGATTAAAAGGACAAATTATTGCATGTAAAGTATTTGTGATACTTGTATTTTATTTTTTTTTTACTAACATTTAGAGTAATTATGAAAATAGCTATTCTGCATCTTGTAGTTTGAAACTATGTACTGGTATTCAAACAAGTCTTTGTTCTGGAAGTAGTTTTGCTCTTGGTGCTGTAAGGAAACATTTGCCTTTTGTCTGCTAGTCAGTTCTTTTGGGTTTCTGGGTAGGTCTTGATGCCCTCTTTTCACTTGGGGCTCCTGCCCGTATCGGTAGCAAATCAAAATGGCAAATACAATCCTTCTTAACAACTTGTGCGTATGCAGTGCAGGAGTGAAGGGATACAACTGTACTTAACTACTTCGTGACCCAATATGCAGAATCTAGTTGCGATTAGGTGCTTTAAAAGCATAGTGAGTGAATAAAGTAATTTGCAGAAAATGGTTGTCCTGAAAAGAAGATGGTTCAAGTCATCAGGTCTGTTCCCAACAGACTATCCTGATAGTACCATAGTGAATGTGTCTGCGAAGTCTCTGCATCCTGATTATGTGGGTGGAGGAGCCCTATCTTTAGGGTTAAGTTTCAACTTCTCCTATGCAAGTTTGCTACGTAATTACATTGAACAAGAAGATTTGCCAGGGGATTCCTTTCAAATTGTTTTAGAGCTTCTATTTTGTGTTTAACAGTGACGTGGACGTTTGAGATAATAGTTAGGTCTGAGTAATCTGATCTTTCTTCCTCTGCGGAGTTGAGTGCAATTTATTTACCTCTTACAGAAGAATTTCAGTTTAGTCCCTTTCTGTCCAAAAATGGAGCAGAAAGTTGGGGGAAACTGAATGAGGTCTGAGCATTTGGCTGTCTTAGGAGGCAGCTGGCAGCAACCATGATTAAAAAGAACTGCAGCTGTGCTCTGGCTGGCTCAAAGCATTAAGAAACTGATAGCAGAGAAGGGGAAGGGTCTGCCAGAAAATATGTATGCCCGTAGAATTTCAGTGTTATGAGGTTTGTTTAGATGGCAGTAGTTAATGCTGGGTATATAGATAGCTGAGGTTTATCCACGAGTTCTCTCTTCTTCAATTGTTTTTGTTGTGTTTCCCCTTTTTTTTAAGATATCCCTTCTGCCTTACAGAATTTTCTTGCTGTGTCAGTAGCCCAAGTTCAAACTAGTGTAATAACTGTTCTCATTTTTTTTTGTTTTGGTATTACTCTGCTACTTCTTTGAAGATTTGCTGGTGGTTTTTTCCTTGGATGTTTTTCAAAAGACTGAAATTCTGTTTAAATTTCAGTATTTATACCGGTTTGCTAAAATAGCAATGCAGGAAAAAGACTCCAGTATTTAGGAAGGAATCTTCTGATTTCTGCAACATATTTTTCCTAATGACAGGGAAATGCATACTACGTGTGTCCATGTACAGAGCACCTGAAACTTTTTCCCCCTCGATCTGTAACTCCCCTTTCCCAAACAACAGTGAGATTCTCAATACCTTTTTTGGAATCCATACTTTTAAAATCATTCTTTCTGTATGGACTTGTACAATGAACAGTTAGTTTAAGAAGCAGTCAAAAGTCTGACCTTTTTAAATTTCTTTCATGTTTAAAAAGTTGAAATAACTTTGCATTCAAAACAGTTGGTCAGTGCTTGTAGAAGGAAAAAAAACCACCACTGTTAACGTGCATACCTCTTAAGTGGGCCAAAGCACGCGGGAGAGCAGAAAACAGTTGGTAAGGAAGCCATTTCAGGTTCAAACTGCCGAGATCTTATTAACTGTATGGAAAGTGTTTTTCAAGGTCAAACTTAGCTCATATTTTCTTTTAAGAAACTGCCACTCTATTCAGTAAAGGGTTTCCAGCATATTTATGAGTAGTGTCTGAATTCAGACTGAGTTAGCCTAAGGATACGTTTGTTTTGATGGTTATTAGAGCTGCTGTGTTATAATATGCTTTAATACTTTTTCATAAGGGCTCACACTACAAAAGTTGGCAAAACCAAGCTTTTTTGGCATGTGCCAGCGCCTTGTGTTGCCCATGACACTTTGTCTTGTTTTCCCTTCCCTTCCCAAGGAGGAGGTAGTTAGCTTCCTAGGTCAGCTTTTTCCTGCTGCTCTGAGCAAAAGGTGCCCTTCTGAGCTACCAGTGAGGAAGAATGTCTCTGTTTCACTGGACTTTCCATCAGAGGTGAACACATAATACAGCTAGTTCAGGCTCTGACGACTCTTGGATTACAGAGTGTAGCAACTCTTCTGACCGTTTGACCGTTGCACAATTTCTTGTCTCTTCAGGACCGTTTTGTTTTTAGGTTTCTGACCAAGTAGTCTTGCTTGCAGTGTTGTAGAGTTCTTCAAAGCTTAATTCTTTGCTGGAAAACAAAATAGTTTTCTTTCTGTAGGAAGGAGTTTTAGCATTGTTTACTAAAACTGCAATTTGTCCTTCATTTGAGAGAGTTGTGGACTTTGTATGCAAGTTGGATGTAGGCATTGATAACATGCTGCATGGTATGTTGGGTTTTTGCCTAATATCAGTGTCTGTAGAGTCACATTATAATTTATATTGTTATGAATCTGGATGATACAGATGTGGGGCAATATTAAAAAAACAACAAACCTCATGTTTGTCTTTTAAGTATATTCCCCAGAAGAAAAACAGACTTTAAATGAGGTTTTCAGAATGTTGTAAAAGAGCTTTAAGCAGGATTAGAAAGAAGAGTGAAGGAGGAGTGGTAGTTATTCCAGCTGAGAAGGACAAGCTATAAGACTATAGGTGCAGCTTGGACAAAAATACTTACCTGCGAAAACAAAAGAGGTTGAGGTACAAGGGAAGTTATAGGGCTTTAACTTGATAGAAATTGAGAGGCTGGATATAGCTGATGACAAACCACCTAGGTTAATTTTTAGCTATATTTTAATTGGAGGAGGAAATACCTTTATTAATGAAGGAGTAAATTAGTAATTTTGAGGTTTGGTGTTCTTTCCCCCTGAATGTTTGCTGGGAAGGTGGTTGTGCTGAACACAGCGCTATGTGTGGTTTGGCCAGGTGTGTGTGTATAGGTTGGTATGGAGGTGGTATTGAGATATGCAGTGACTTCAGATACAATGAAAGATCAGTGGTCAGGCAGAATATCAAATGATTGCTAGCTGATGAAGTAGAAGAGGGGAAAAGCAGCTGATCATTGCTTCAAAAACCAACATCTTCCCATACCATTGAAAATTGTGCCTGAGGTAAAAGCAAGTGATGAGCTCTGTGAATATATTCTGCTCGAGAGGCAAGGTAGTCATGTCAGCCTGCACTTCTGTGAGACATTTCCATTGAAATATAAGGATTTAAAAACAAACTGTACGCTGGCTGGCAGGAGGTACCATTTTTGCACCAGCGTAAGACAACCTTTCAGATTGCCTTCGGGTAGCATGTTTTCTCAGTGGAAAGAAGTCTACGAGGAATTACTTCTTATGGCTTAAACAGGGGTCCAAGGAGAGAAGCACTAATGCGGTGATCACCCCACGTGGGTGATCACCCACGGTGGGGTGTTGTGCTAGCAGCAGCAGAACAGTTCATGTTCTGAAAACGTGGAAATCTCTTAGCTTCATGGAATGAAAGTAATGGTTTATTACAGATGCTGAACACTGTGTTACCAAACTGAAAGGTTGCATCTAGGTCATTTGAGAGAAGAAAAGATGTCTTCTGTCTCACAAGCTATGTACTTAGAAGAATAGCTACTCTAACTGAAAGGATTGAGAACTTGTTTTGTACATAGTCTTAATAAATAATAAATTCAAACTTTTCATATACATTGCCTTAGAATTTTGATATTCAGAGTGCTGGAAAGGAAACAAGAAAAGCAAACTATTCTGAAGGAAGATAGTTCTGTGATGGCAGTAAACTAAATCTCACCACTTTAGGGTTTCCTGTGGAATTCTTCTGCAAAAGAAGATGCCACTTAAAACATCTGCAGAGAGGCAAACCGTGTCTGTCCAACCTGCATGCAAACTTGTTGGAAACTCATTTTGATTCAGAGAGAGTAAAGAACCAGAATTACTTAAGAATTTGTAATCATAGTTATGGATGTGGTGGTTCTATAACTTTAGCTATTTTAGTGATTGTCAACCATGAAACTGGTCTTGAGAGTCTGATATTCTGAGGCTCTTACACTTCTTATCTTCTGTTTATGCCTGCTAATAGGCACTGCTTTTCAAGATCTTATGAACATCAATGGATAATGATGGATCTAAGTAAATTTTGCTCATTTCTTAGAATTGTGTATTGTATATCCGTAAGCTTTTTTCTGTGTTTCCCAGCTGTTCAATCATGGGCAGAAAACGGATCAAAGGAGTTTAGTCTGTGACCTTTTCTCCTTACCAACCAAAACATTTCATTTCCAATGTAGGGTAGAATAGAGAAACTGTAATGAAATTAATTTTCTTTTTTGGAGAAAAGCATGGCTTCTCTGCAATTGCTGGTTTTGTGTCCAAACCAGAGAAGACATTGTGTGTATGTCTCGTTTGGGCTCTCTTCCCAGAAATGAGGGATGTGATACAAGCACCTGGTAAAGATTTGTCTTTTCCTTTAGCTTGGTCAGCCTCAAGTTGTAAAGTAATGTAGCTTTATGCTTGGGAACATTGGTGATGGTCTAATGGAGCCATAATAAATGTTTCCGAGTGTTCAGGAACATCAGGCAGAGCTGTAGCTCATAATGAGCTTAACAAACTGCTTCCTACATCCTGTGTCAGTGGTCTGGCCGTGAGCTGTAGCCTGTTAAAGTATGTGCTCGCAGTAGCTGGAGGGATCTCAAGGCCCTGGATACACTTTCTGTGTTTTGGTTTTTTTATCTTACTGCTGCCTTTTCCTTGATGTTTCGTTTTCTTGCTTTTACATCTATCTTGGTAGTCAGGTGTCTATTTGAAGAGAAATAAAAAGGAATATAAAATTGGCATCATGCCATCTGCCTGCCCTTTTAAAGATTTCATTGCTTCTGACTAATGTTATCTGTACATTTGCAATGAATTCTGTGGATTTGTGTGGCTAATATTAAAAGAAATCTAGTTTAAATTTGTAGATTTGTTTCCTGTGATAATAATTCAATAGCGCTCCTTTTGGTATTAAAATGAAGGCTTCTACAGCTACATTGATTAAAATGAAGGCTTCTACATTGCACTGCAACTAAGGAACGTAATGCTACAACAGCTACAGAAGGCAATGTGTCTTTGGTTTGTAGCTTGAAGGATGCTTTGGTTAGCATTCATCAAGAATTGCTAGAAATGAGAGAAAACTAACCTGGAGTTCAAGTTAATAGGGCTAACATTTAATAGTAGCAACTCTTCTATGAGTAAATAGAGGAAATAAGCATTTATCTTGCATATGTGATAGTATTTTGACATCTTAGCATGTTTTCTTTGCATACCAAGGCTAATATTGACTTTCCTTTTGTTTTCTTCAATTTTCAAATAACATTTGTACTTGTTAACCAGTTTTGATCAACTTTGGTAAGGAGAGATTTCAAAGATACAATGCTATTACAAGTCTCATGAAAAATGGTAGAGTGAAAAACTGAGTTGAATCGGTCCATCTGTTCCCTTAACTCTCTTTTGCCTGCATGCTGGTACGGAAAATGCAGTTATAGCTGTGTCCCTAATCCATTTGAAAAGGCAGCAGCACGCTGGTGAGCCGGCACGTGTTGCTGCGCGTGATCTGTGGCGTGTGCCTTCTCCTGCCCGGTCAAACGGGTTGGTATTGAGGAGGCTGTGGGGGGTGGCGGTTGAGTTGTGGGGCAGCGAGCTTTGTTCTGTGAGCCCCGAATCTGGTCAGGACAGAAATTTACATAGGCTGTGACAACCATGTCTCTCAAAGAGACTGCTCTCTGCTCCAGGTAACTTAAAAATAGCAAATAAAGTTCTGTGGCTCTTATTGCTGAAAATTTACATTGAGAGACATGGTTGTCACAGCCTAAGAGACTGCTCTCTGCTCCAGGTAACTTAAAAATAGCAAATAAAGTTCTGTGGCTCTTATTGCTGAATTGTTAACAAAAGCATATAGTGTTTGACTTTAGGCAGTTAGTGTTAGACTGTTAATGGTGATTTGATTTTTATGGAGCTGAAAATAATGTTTTCAGACTTAGAGCCAAGCAACTTAGTCTTGTAAGTTAAATGGAAATGAAATTGAGATGGGGACTAGGCTGGAGAATACATTTCTTGATAGCTGGTTTGGATTATGGTACTTTTTTGCCAAGAAGAGCATTTGGTTTCCTAAAGGATTTTTTCCCTTCACTTTATTTTGGATTCCATCTTGGTATATGCTGTACCCTAAGGATCAGGGTATGAAATTGTTAACTCTTGCAGCTTGGGTAGTTGATGGAGTGTTCCGTTTTCTCCAAACTTCGGTGTTTCCTGTTCAAGTAAGAAGGCTCTGTCAAACTTTTAATCTCCTGTGAGGAATGATAAGAATTGTTTTTATAGCTTTCCTTTTCTACATTAACCTGTTTGCTGCTTTTAAGCGCTGCCTGGAAGAGGTTTTGACTGAGTTTGAGTTAAAGCAACGGTAAATGCCATTACGGTGAACCTTGAGCA
>NW_009616842.1:14294-66995 GCF_000690535.1 Cariama cristata
GAGGATCGTTCTTTGTAATGTGTACCCAAATGCTGAAAGTGTAACGCTAGGTGGTCAGTCAGTCATATCAATATAGTTTCATTACTGTAAATATTCTAGTATGTCATCTGTGATGATATGGGAAAATAGCAGTTTGAGCTATCCAGAAAGTTCTCGAAGGAATCTGTGAAGCTGTCCAGGCAAAAAGATAAGTAGCTCTAGTTTGACAAAACAGAGCAACTCTGACAAGATGTGGAACACATCCTGGAAGAACACTCCAGGCTCCTAGGACCACTTGTGCAACCTCTTAAGCTCCTGTCCCATTCCCCGCTCTGCCCAGACATTTACTTTCTCTTCCATTCTCCCCAGGTACTTTCAGGTAGTTTCTAGTATTCTCTACCTGTATCTCCTTTTGAAATCACCAGTAGGAAAACTTTGTGTTAATTACTCATTGAGCTGTTTCTTATACTAGGCATCTTCTCCTGACCACTCTGGGCTCTGCTGTCCTGTTGCAGCTATAGGTAATACATCTGGTTTTTGCTGGTTCCTTTGGTCTTTTGATGCTTATTTCTAGGTCCTGGGATCATGCTCACTTGTTTTGCAGAAAGCTGCCTTGTACTTGCAGGTGATGTTGGTCAGTGGCTGTTACAGCTCTCTATTGCTTGTGCCAGTAAATTCCCCTTATGTGTGCTTGTCATTACCAGAGGTGAGAAAGAAGTAATCAGTGTATTCCACACCACTCCAAGCAGTGGGGGACAGTCAAAAGTCCTGTTTAGAATTACTTGTGTTTTTGCGTTTTTAAAACCTTTATGCGTTTGTGTCTGTTTCTTTGCCATTTTCTATACAAGATAAAGTAACTGGAATCACTCAGCCAGTTGTGGAGATAAATTGCCATATGGTCTGTTTATTGGTGGTTCTAGCAATTTTTCTTATTTCATCATCAATCCAGAAGTGAAATTTTTTGAGCCAGCTAAATAGAGAGATTCCCGAGAGTCCCCCTTTTATGTTCACTGCCTGCACTAGAAGACAGCTTGAATTAGTACCAGAGGTCCTGCTCAACTAGTCTAGCACAGCTTTTGCTCTGGAAAAACTATTGACCTTCACTTTTTTTGTTCTGTAAGACAATACATAGCTAAAGGTTGAAGGTAAGAAGTGTATTGGGAGTTGTCTTTCTATCTTCAATTAGTAACTTACCTTATTTTCTTTGTAACATTCAGTTTAAAACACTTATAGATGGCATACAATTAAAAAATTCTTTCACTCTGGCAACTTCTGAAAGCCTTGCAATATTTTTAGACCTTTCACCATCTCAACAAGTCTGTAATTATATAGTATCTTTTATTATTACTGTGATTGAACTAAATGTTTTGTTGGTGGGGAGATACTCTTCCCTTTTCTCATATAGTACAGTGAAGACATAGTAATGCTTCTGAGGGCTATTTGGGAGGGCATTTTCAGGTGGACATGTTTCTTAAGAAGAAAAACCTTTTAAAATAAGGGTGAGATGTGTTATGGGTACTTAATGAAAAAGTAAGGTTGAAATCTGAGACATCTTAAAGTCAAAATTATTAGAGATGTCCAGCTGAAGGATGTAGGTATCCTAGCTCTAAAGAAAATTAAATTTATCTTTTTATTTATTTATTTTTGCACAAAGGTCTTAAATTACATCTAGAATTGCATTCTTCTTTTTGTACGCAATCTCAGAAATTAAAAGGCAAGAGGCGATCCCACCATGGCTACTCGTGGTAGCCACGAGGCATTTTTTGTTTTGTTGGATGTATAGCATAGCATTTGTTCAATCTAGTAAGTGAACACTTATATTAAATATGTATTTTTTAAAAAGGTATGAGCAGAATAGTCTCTTTATACATCTAGTCTAAATGATGTAGTAAGTCTAGATGCACACTTGTTTAATGTTTAAAGGTTTATTACTGAAAAAGCAGTGGGATGTTGAGAACTTGGTTACATTCCCACTGTTTGAACATTTTCATATATCTAGAGGAGTCTGAAGTATTGCCTGCTATAAATTGATTGTCTTGCTGTATATGAACTTGAATTTTTGTCTCTAATAGTCATCTTACAAAGGTTATTTGGGACAATAATCATCGTAATAACTTAAATATAACTTTGCAAAGTTTGGTCCTGTGCATCTCTGTGTAAAAACATCTCAGTGTGTTTGGTGGGAAAGAGCAGAAGTTTCACTTTTTTTTTGTTCTTAATTCATCAGCAAGATTTAAGACATCCCTATCTTGCTAGTGACGTAAACTAGAGCATAAAATAAAGCAAGAGGTACGTAAAAATGTGTGGGTCTTTTTCTTTATCAGTTAACGTTTAATTTAGACCTGCCAGTCATGTAGAGTGGTTCTCATACTCTGGTCATTGAGTTCTAGAGATTTAAACAGAAAACAAATCATGATTACTATGGAAGATTGTTATGGTTCTTAGGAATATTGTGCTAGTACCTGGAAAAAAAAGGCAAACCAACAAGACTCTCTGGTGGATTAAATAGTTAAATGCTATTGCTGATCTGAAATTACTTGGGAGACTTATTCTGGTATTTGAGCCCCAAAGAGCCTAATTGTGGTTAAAATTGGGAGGAGAAATCAACATGCCTCTTTTGAACTACAGAATATCTAATCATTCAAAATTAGTTCATTTTGTCATATTTTCTGTGTGCTTTCTGTATCCGTAAATGAAATTATACGTTATATTTTTCCTACAATCATGCTAGCTTTTGCTGTAATAGTTACTACAGATAAATATAGTAATTTTTAAAATCAAGGTTACTGGAATTGCTGGTATTGTACACCTTTGGGCAATTAGCAAGTGATTTGCAGTAATTTCTGGTACAGAAGCTTCAGTCTGACGGCTGTTGACCCACTGTGGAGATGAAAACAGTGGCTTGACAAAGTATCCTTCATGGAAGTATTCCTCTAAGTGTCACTGCTTAGTTTTCAACTAATGCATGACAATGACCCTGTTTTAAAGCCAAACTTTCTACCTGGTGTATAGTAAACGATTTGCTGGTGATATTTTCCATCAACCTTTCTTATTATTGGAGATGGAAAAGACTCCCTGCTGCAGTTACTAAGACTTCTGAAGTACTGAGTGGTTTTGAAATTTTGGTGTCTGATAGGCGCAAAATGAAGGGGAAGGTTAACTACCACTTATTTGCTGTTTAAGAGTAACTTTGTATGCTGTATTAAATTACTAGCTGAGAGCGAAAACTGAGTCTTTTCAGAGATAACTCAAAATTCTGAGTTGGTCATGCACGTCCTTAAAATGTTGCATAGCTTATACAAAGGCAACAGAAGTCCTACTGTGGTACAGAAAGAGCTGTTAATGACGAGCGTTTGGCTTTTAAGATAATTTCTTGGAAGTGTAGTAGACCAAGCATCAGTAAAGCTGTTTGGCTGGGATAGAATGGATTTGTTATTTATTAGTCAGCTGAGCTGTCTGGAGGAGGTGATTTTACTGACATGTACAGATGAAGAGAAGCAAGGAGTTGAAGGCTGGAAGGACTAGATATATGGTTCTACTGCCTTAACCCAGTCTGATCAAATTTTACTACTACGCAGATGTACTAATGTCTTGGAGTACCTGGGCGTTTTAGGTGGTTCTCACTGAAGTGGTGGGCACTGGCATTGAGGAATTAATAACTAACTCACTTTTGTACTTGGGAGTGTTGGGAATGAGCACGAGGAGAAGAGCAGGCAGGTTGGGCAAGTGTGAAATTGGAGATGACAATAGGAGCCACTTAGGGGGTGACAGGGGGAAATGTAACAACCTCAGTGCAGCAAGTACAGAAAAATTGAAATGGGGAAAATAGATGTGAAGAAGGATTGTTCTTGTCACAATGTATCTCTCAACTGATGCTTCAGTTTGTTCAAATGAGGCCGCTGCAGTAAGTAGAAAGTTTTGTTCTCTTAATAGGTCACAGATGACTAGATGGGACTATATTGCTTGCTCAGAGTTGTAGAAATATTAGGCTAATTTTAGCGTGTTCTAAAATATACTAGAACAATTTCACAGAATCACAGAACCAGTGAGGTTGGAAGAGTCCATCGAGTCCAACTTTTGCCCTAACACCGCCGTGTCAACTAGACCATGGCACTGAGTGCCACGTCCAGTCTTTTCTTAAACACCTTCAGGGATGGTGACTCCACCACTTCCCTGGGCAGCCCGTTCCAATACCTAACGACTCTTTCTGTGAAGAAATGCCTCCTAATGTCTGTCTAACCTGAACCTCCCCTGGTGCAGTTTCAGCCCTCTTGTCTTGTCACTAGTTACCTGGGAGAAGATGCCGACCCCAGCTTTGCTGCAACCTCCTTTCAGGTAGTTGTAGAGAGTGATAATTTGTAGAATAGTTTTTCAGTGTATGTAATTACACCATCAAAATTAACTAAAATTCACACTTTTAATGAAAATATTTTCTGTTTGGATTTATTGTTACTTGGTGAAATATCTCATGCATATTAGAAAAACTTTTTTAAAGTAAAAGCAGCATGATAGCTGATGTGTCATAAGGATCACCTTTCTTACAAAGACATAGTAGATGATGGCTTTAGCTCTTGGTTATTGACAGAATAACTTCCTGGCAAGGGACTGAAAAAGTGAAGTAGTTTCAACTGCTAAACACTACTTCAGAACTGATGAATGAACAGAAGAATTCAGGGAGTATATTTCAGATGAAGTGATCCTAAGTGAAAGACTTAAATATGCACTCGCTGAATATCTTTGCTTTTTGCTTAGTAAAAATCTGGAGTTTTACGAGAACATATGTGAAAGTATGTAGTATAGGGTGGTCACGATTTTTGTGATGTGCTACTAGCAGAGTGTAAAACAAACAAGCAAACACCAAAACCCAAACCAAAGCAAACCCCCCAAAACAAATCCAAAACTTTTTCAGAATAATCGATTAGCGTTTCTTTGGAGACAAATTCCTTGGTAATTTTTTCCATTAATTTCTTGTCAATGCTACTGATGTGTATGAGCTATATATATTCTTACATATATTTGGCCTCTTCAGTCTGTTTTCCAGACTTGATATGTTGATCATCTTTTCTGCTTGAGAGTACAGACTGTAGTGGAGATGATAATGATTGAAGCTAAGACAATGTAAAACTAAATTTCATCTTTTTTAATCTCAAAACAGATTCCTGAATTATTTGATTCTTGGGTTGTAGTAAGCATATGCACACATGTGTTCTATTCCTTCCCTAGGAAGATGAGATTTGATTTGGTCCTTGTATGAAATGCAGCTCTTTAAAATCCCAGACTTCTTTAGGATGGCAACACCATTGCCTTTCCAGATACGCATACAGAAATGTCTCCCTAACAATTCAGTTAAGTATTGTTTAGTGAGCCAAGACAGGCATATTTTAAATGAACTTATTTTAAATGTTGCTTAGACTTTATTAATTCAAGTAAATATGCACTCAGGTATGGAACAGTAGTGGTGAGGCTGCAAAATAGTGTATTTTAGCAAGAAAGTATGAAAATTTTTTTAAGTTGTAGTTTGTTGGTTTTTATGCCTAAGTGCTATGGTAACCTTCAGTTGTACAGTAATATTAAACATATGGGGAGGAAAAGGAACATATCGTACACTGTCAAACTCACTCGTTGATTACAGAAAGAGTAATTTTGGTTCGACCTCTTAGTTTATCACAAACATGAGCTTGAAATGGGAATAACAAGATTTCTTGTATAATGTATTGATACTGGAAAAGATTAAACAAGATTCCATCACTGAGATGGCTAGGACTGATGTTCTTTGGGGAATTTAGTTTTGCATTTCATATATTCTGTGAAGAGCTTTTTTTTTTCTTTCTAACTGTGTATGTAAACTTCTATGACAGACCTCAGCTGGACTCCCAGAAAACTTAGATGCAGTTCGTAAGGTATTACTTGTCCTGTCTCCCTGAGGAATTTCAGCTGGAGTTAAACCAATTTCCTGCAAAACTTGGCTTGGTAGTCATTTCTTTTACTAGAATTTTTTACTTGCACCTTAAGGTTCTTTTTTAAACCATACGTGCAAGGATGGTGTTTAGATGATGCCATTTTAATTTGAACACAGATGAACAAAAGTCCCTGGAGCAGTACCGATGCTGACTTTCCTTGTCAGGAAGGTTGAAACTCTTTGATCAGTGCTATGACACTTTCATGTCACTTGGGTAACTGGTAGCTGATGAAGTATAATGCAGTCAGGCCTCATGCTAAAGGATGCTAAAGCCTTCATGTTACTGATGAGTTTGGGAAGCATTTGCTGCCTAACAGATTTGAACCTCAGGGGCTGCTTTCTGCCAGTAGAGCCTCTTTCATTACTGCAGCGTTCTGCACCTGTGTCTTCTAAGCATGTTCTCTTATAGCATTTTTTGTTGGTTTTTTTTCTACTTGTCCCTGTCCCGATTGCCTCTGTTTCTTTAGTTTATCTCATTATGTGTTACTCTTTTATGCGTCAGGGTCTTTCTGCATTCCAGTCAGACTTCTTATCTTGCTTCTCCTGGCCCAGTACAGTGAGTGTAGTAGACACCTTGGTTGCTGTGTTTGGTTATACTGTCTCAGAAACTTCCAAGAAATTTCTGCTCATCTTGTTTCCAGGAAATAACACACTTGTATCTCTGCGTATCTTTGTGTGTGAGGTGCAACAACAGAGTCTGGCAGATGCGGGTGCAGTCTTCATGAAACTCTAGTACCAAATCCCCTGAGCTTTTGTTGGTATTCAGGGAAAACAAAGGCAATGGCATCCTCACCAGTTTAGAGGACAACAGGTGGAAGACTTAGTGAATGTCTTTTCGGGCATTACTATTGTAATGGTGGTCAGCCGGAAACAAATCTTACAAAAACTGATTTCTTACAGTGGAATTTATTCTCATTGGCAGCATAAGATGCAAGTGTGGCTATGGGCTGGAGACGTGCAAGACTAACTTTTGGCAGCAGCTCTTCTTCAGATCTGGGGAAGTTTATTGTGAAAAGCTGCATTTCAGAAGTGATGTAATTGAAAATTGTGATGAGATTTGCGTTTTCTGTATTTCTTCTGGAAGTCCAAATGTTTTCATTTGAAGCAGCAAAATAAAAGAACAGTTGCAGAAGTTGTGTGCTGTTCTGTTCAGGGTACATGGATCAAAACTTGTACAGTTTGTAACAGGGACTGTAGCATTTTTAGTGCAGACATGCTAGTAGATGACTTTCACTGGTTTTAGTGGCTGTACAGTTACTGCATTAGGAGTGGATTATAGGATAATTTTCAGCAAATTTACTGAACTTCACTGGTAGGTTCTGTGGCCCATGCTGACTTGCATTTCTACTGTGATGATGCCTCACTACTATCTGGTTCTTAGACCAGGAATATCTGAAAGAGCAGCTGTAACCTGCCCATGCATCCCCTTCCCTGACTACAGTAGGCTACTGTAGTGCATCTCGTAGTATTAAAGTGAATGTATGCAAACTTAGCTAATTCATTAATCAATACATGTTTTGTGTTTTTAATAATATTACCTGTTCTTTTCAAGTTCTATGCAAAAGCAAAAAGTGCTTAAAGCAGGGCATCTGAAGCAAATCAGATGCTAAAATCTATGTTGCAAAACTCACTTGAAACACTAGTGTAGTTGCAATAGCTTGATGTAAACAACGATTTTGGGGGGGGGGTAAGTTTACATAAGAATAAAATAGAACACTTAAGCTATGTACAGGAAGGAAATTTTTTTCTTATATAATTAGAAAATGCTTTATAATCTCTCTGTTTCTAATTATTCACTGTAGGTCACTTGTGTGAAACATCGAATGATGATTGGCTTCGCTGAAAATTTTGGTGCAGGCTTTTTCTCCTTTTTTCTGTAGGTTGTATAGATAAATAAGTGGTTGTATTTAGCTTTTACTACTGTTTTTTTCATGGGGCCCATGTTTTCAAAGTGATGCTTATTTCAAGTTACTGTATATTTTTGCTAGAAATGGTGACAAGATTTTATTATAGCAAAAATTTTAAACAGGAAGGCTTAAAAAGTGTAAACCAGGAGGATGAGGACCTCTAATTTTTTTTGTCATTGAACGCTGAATATTTGCTGTTATATTGTGACTTTTCAGAGTTGCCTGAAATAGTGTTTATTTTTTTAATAATGCTTTTTAGTAATAAATTTATCTTTTCTTGTAGATAAAATACAGAATTTGAATGAAGATAATGAGAACAACAGTCATTTCATCTATGAGAATGCTGAAGACAGTAACAAAACCAATGCTGAAACTACAGATGCTTCTGGATGCAACACTGAAACCAAGGACTTACCTGATTCTTGGGACTCCCACATTGGAAAAACAGCAGACTCTCCATCAGAAACATCTCAGACGAAGGGGCCATTAAGAACTCAGTTGTATGAATGGGAGGATGAAACTGAAGACACCAGAACTGGAGAGTATCTCTTAGATTTTGACAATGAACATCTCCCAGAGGTGAAGAGCAAGGATGAGGAGTGTGATAAAGAAGATACTGAAAATCCAAAGGAAGCCATTAGTGAAGAACTTGTGCAAACTATTCCTAGGCCAAGCAACTGTAGGACATACTGTCGATCCAACAAAGCAAAACCGCAGGGGGCAACAAATTTTGACAAGCTCATGGATGGCACTAGTCAGTCTTTATCCAAAGCAAACAATGAGTCGAATAATGATGGTCTGAACCCAGCAAGAAAAGTTTCTTTAAGTAGTGGGACCACTTGTAGAGGGACGGTTGGACGGACTAGAGACTACACTGTTCTACATCCATCTTGCTTGTCAGTTTGTAATGTTACTATACAGGATACCATGGAACGAATCGATGAATTTACCACAGCAGCCCCTACTGACCTGGGAGAAGCTGGACGCTTAAGAAAAAAAGCAGACATTGCTACTACAAAAACTACAACCAGGTTTCGACCGAGCAATACCAAATCCAAAAAGGATGTCAAATTAGAGTTTTTTGGGTTTGATGATCAAGATGAGGGAGGGGGAGATGAAGGCGCCTCTAGAAGTTCTGGGAGTTCCAATTACAAAATCAAGTACTTTGGGTTTGATGACTTGAGTGAAAGTGACGATGAAGATGAAGAGTGGCAGATAGCAGAAAGGAAAGCTAACAAAAAGCGAAGTAGAACTGCACCATCTTCTTCACTCCAGTCAACCTCTGATGGCAATGAAAACTGTTCCCAGGATAGCCAGCTCAGTACTAATGCAGGTAAGCAGAACTCTTCTGGAATACGTACTTAACACTTAAATTTAGTTGACCTTTGTATTATGTTCTTTTTGCAGTATGCCTAGGAGTTTATTGAATAGTACTACCAATCTGGAAATCTAAAAGTTAAATTTGCTTATTTCTGCTGTGGTCCTGTCTAGTGTTTCATAGCTGTCTTGAAATATGCTTTATAACCCTTGATCTTTTGCCAGAGGTAGAGTGTTTTGAGCAGAAGATTCTTACCTTTTTGGTGTGTTGAGCATACAGTACCTATGCTTGGAAGGCAGATATCTTCCCACAGTAGTTCTACATCAACCCAGAAATGTGGATCTGAGTGCAGAAATTTAAGTAGCTCTTATTGATGTGAAATATCTTTTTCCTTTTTGTGCTTTTGAATGTGTTTGCAAACGGTTTGGACCTTTCTCAAGTGCCATCTTACCTGAGGATGGACAGCTCAAGGAGGGTGGCTGTGGGGACCCATGGACCGCCAGCCAGATGACTGGCTTTGGGTGTGCCTCTGCATATTGGTGTATTTCTGCTTTTGCTCCCAGTTTTCAGGTGTCTCCATCTTCTGCATAGGTGGTATGTGTGTGTGTATGTGTACACACGCATGAGTAACACTGTTCATGCAGAATTTACTGAGCAAGTTCTGGTGTTTAAGTGCCTTTGAAAAATTAGACTTGCTTGTCAGTCAGTTGGGTCCTGCGTAATGACTTTGATCAAGGTTGAGGTATGTTGGTCAAGAAGAAAAGGAATAACTTTGGAAGAAAAACTTCTAGATTTTTCTTTTTGAAAAACTCTAATGCTGAAGAATCATGTATATTGGAATGAGTATTTGGAAACACTGCCACTGTTCTAGGGAACTTTTTGGTCCTCCATTTTGGAGCATGATGCATGAGAAGTTTTTATCCATTCACTGAAGTTGTTGCATTTTTAAGATTTTGGCAAGATGTATTTCATTGTGATAGGGAGAGGGGAGGACTCAAGTCTAGCCTTGCAAATGGTGGAGAAGCTGTTTTTTTCCTACAAATAGCTTCTGCTAATGTAATCCAGAAATAAAATTTCATAGGAAAAAAATATTTATTTCTCTGTTCTAATTGTAGTGGTCTCTAAAATCAGAATTGTCTGTAAGCCTTTTAGTCAAAGGTAAATGTAACTGCTAGGTTTTTTGTAAATTCTAAAAGGACCAAGTTGATAGTGATCTTATATGAGAAGATTGTGTTTTCAAACAAAAAAACCTCACCTTGATTTGTTTTCATAAATTTTCGTAAAATTTAATTATGATGAGACACTTGCATTCCAGCCTCTTTGGAAGATGGATTTAACTTACAGGGCCACTTATGAAATATTCCGTCTGAGTTCCTTTCTCTGACAAGTCTTTGCTCAGCCGTTTATTTCAAGTTAAAAAATGGCTTATGCAGTTAATGCAGCTGAGATGCTGACCTATCGAATAATCCTTTCAGCTGCTGTCCTCTGGAGTCTCAAAATACCCACAGTTTGCATTCAGCACTACATTCACCAAGGAGACCATTATAGTCTGAGGTGTCACAGAGTATTTATCTGAAATATTTTCTGAAGAGATTCAAATGGCATGGGTAGATGTAAATTTTTGTTCTGTTATTTTCTTAATATACTTCTCCACTTCTCAGAGTTGGAGCTACCTCTCAGTGCCTCTGCTGAGAGATGCTTCTCCTTTATTTTATATCTCTTTGCCTCATTTGATTCCTGTTTTGTGCTACTGTAGCCAGGTGAGATTTGACTTGCATTTTTATTTCTGGAAATTGAAAGGGTGACGTGAAGTTATTTACCTAAGTTGCAGCACATTCCCTAGTTCAGTCCTGTAATACAGATTATAAAACAGGGATTCTGATGTTGCCCTGAAGCTTGTAGGACTCCTTGATATATTTCATGCTGTCTTCTCTCAGACCTTTGAAAATTTTGAGCATCATGATCTCTCAGAACAGCGATATTAAGGTCCTTAAATATAGTGATGCTGAGTCTGAGAATTTATCAAGGACTTCTGGATCTAAGCCTGAAGTTGTGGCAAAATATGTGACATTGCTGTGAGGTAACGTCTTTACATACTGAAAAAAGTGACTTCTGTGTCCATGGAAAATGCCAGTTTTGAATCCAAGCCTCAGAAAAAGCTTTCAGAACATCTCTCACAAGAAACCTTTTTCCTGAAGTTACAAAGAGTACTGGGAGATGCTAATGCTACCTGAGTTCTGTATGTGCTGTTCTTGTACTAATGAATAACTCCACAGATAAAAATCCAGTGTTCCTGTTCAAGGCTGGCAGGTGAGATTGCAGACTGCTTCTCTGAATTCCAGCCCCGGAAATTCCTAAGGCTGGTTTTGACATTCTGTGCATAAAGAATGTTACATGGTGTAGCCAGTTTTTCAAGAGTTTTGATGCTTTCTGTTAGTCTTACAAAGTTTTTGCTTAGTATTGATTTGGTTAGTTACCATAATCTAGGCCTATTTTTATGTAACGTATTATAGAATCTTACCATAGAACATCATGCTAAAGTTTTCTAACTGAACTGGAGATGGACTGTTCCTTCCAGTGTAGTAGCTCACAGTTGAGGGAAAGTAAGTTTAATAATACATATTTAAATGTTTCTGCAAATGAAATTTAAGGAAGCACCAAAGACTAGATGGACAATGTTGTTAGTGCAGGAAAAAATGCAAAGTAGATAAATCCAATTTTAGTTAAACTGTTTTTCACTGAAGTGTCTTTTCTGTTGCTGATTTTTACAGTAGTGTTGCCTGCTGAAATGGTTACAAAAAACACCAAAAAACCCAAACAAAACCCAAACAAATAAAAACTAAAAAACCCAAACCACAAGGTGCTCCGACTTTTAAATTCCTAGATACTGTTCACAGACTCTTCTTTTTAATGAAGATATTTCATAACTTTATGAGCCTGAGATTTTTGGTGAAGCCTTGAGTTCTAGTTAAAGTTGCTATGTTTTTTGCCATTGCAATCTGAAATTCTCTCAGGGGTGTAGCAGCCCAGTAAAGCAAAGGCGCCTGTCACTCATCATCCTCCCAGCTGCAGTCTGTCAGGATGCCGGGGCTGAAAGTACTGATGAGACTTTACTAGATCCCAGACAGTACCTGTATCGTTTCACTAGCCAGAATACAGGTTGACTAGTAAAGAGAAGCTTTTAATACCAGAGGAAAATGGCTTAATTACTTGACTATATTATTCAATGGGGAGTTGTATCCAAGAGAAATCTGAACTAGTGTCAAAGAAGAGTAAGGCTTAACCAAAAATAACTTTTAAACTTCAGTTTTAAAGAGTAAACCTGTATCTGTGGGATGGTGTTATATGTCTGGAAATAACTGTGCTATCAGTTTGTTTCTGCCTTTTTCTAAAGATCCTGCCATGGTTGTCAGTGATTTGGGTGGTCACTAAGATTTCTAATACGTTTAACTTCTAAACTTGTGGTCTCAGAATGCTTTATTTCCTAGCTGTTCAACTGGGACACTTGGGACTATGTTATCGCTGGTTTTACTGCATTTCATTTTGGCCAACGACAACCAAATAATTACAGAAAGTGACAGGCATTTAAAAAAAAAAGCTGACTAAAATTAAATGTTTCTGTATCTCTATGTAGATTGACATAAACAGGATAGAGCAGTTGCCCTGAAACCTTCTGCTAAAGGAAAGTATGACGATCTAACCTTTCTAACATCCTTATTTTTATTTACTTCACCTCCTTCTTCACTATATTATCTCATAAGTAGTACAGTAATGATGAACTACAGTATTCTTAATTTAAATTATACTAGCAGTTATCCTGTTACTGTTGTGTAAGTATTGCAGTTTAGCCTTTTCCTTTGTAAATCAGTTCTGATATGTAACTTAACATTTGTGTCATGTATTCATTTTCCTTTCAGTGATCAAGATGAGATTCCTGTAATCTTTTGGGATAATAGAATAGCTTTTGTATATCAGCATCTAGCACTCAGTTCACTTCTGGTGAGCAAGTTTGCCCTATTTTTTTTTTTTTTTTCTTCCTTTGCATCTCCTCAGAAACTGAATCACCTTAATTGGGTAAATATTTTTAGCCAGTTAAGAGTACATCAAAGTCCTCCAAGGCACAGTCCTGTTTGGACTTCAAAATTTTCTGCAGAATTACCCTCAGGCACTGAAACAAAACTGGATTGTTTTTCCCCAGGAAATTTACTATGGTGTTGCCTTCTAGTTGGTCTTTGAACATCTTTCCAATTTTAACCGAGACAGGCAAATTATCTCAAAGATTATAAATGCCTTGAAAGTGGTTGGATAGAGGAGAAAAGGCTTTGCATGCTCCCATATTGAGAAAAAGGAAAACAAGCTTCATTAGTGTCACTGCTTACCAAACTACTGGTGTCTTTGCCTGGCTCAGTTAATGTTAATAAAGGACTTCACCCCCATGCCCTATTTAGTTTAGCTATTAAAATCTGGTAAGATACATGTACGCAGAGTGCTTTTAGGGTATCTAGAAGGCCTCAAAGAGCATTGCTCAAATAAAAGCATTCCAGATAATCTTAAGAAACTAATCATAAAAGTGTTTGATATGCTAGCAACATCAAAAAATGCAAAATTATCCTATTGTGAGTAGGAGTTGAAACAGTTTTATTAAGAAGTTTCTTTGAATTTAAAATGACTTATTTTAAATAGGATAGCTCAGGATCACGTAGGAGTAGAATTCAAACAAAGAAACTTAGACAATTTGAAATTCGTGGCTTAGTTGATACAGAACAGTGTTATACATTCTTAAATACAATACCTACTCCCAAGTCTTAGCGCAAGGCACAAAGTCTTGTGCTGATTTGGTGGGTGAAAATGCATCTTGCATTTCTAGAGTGACTTGCATATTTGTAATTACTGTAGTGAAGTGAGTTACGTTTTAGCCTTTAATCTATCATAGGAGGGTCCAGTTCTGTTGGTTTCACTTTCTTTGGGAATTACATTCAGAGCCTGACTTCTTCAAAAGTATTTCAGGATTTGTAAAGACACATATCAAAGCAATTTGATTTGACTCCTTTAATTGGTAAGTTCCAGCAAAGGACTAAGTTGACTTTTATATAGATTTGGAAGTAGTTTTACTTCATTTAAGTTAACGGGAATTGATCTGTAATATTTTTCCTCTGTTAGACTAATTTTATCAAAACATCTTTTAAAGTCAGTTATTTTCAGAGGGGTTGTTCATGTTGTTGTTCTTAAGCTCTTGCGCTGACACTGTACAACTGAACTCAAAAGCATTGGGCTGGGATGTGAGAGGCTGGTTCTGGTAGGTACCTTGCAGTGGACATCCTGCGTGCCCTGGTGCTGCCAAGCCCATTGAAATTCACTGCAATTTAAGAAACTTTTGAACCTTACTTCAAGAATAGTTATATCTTCCAGACTGGGTAAGTTTTGTGTCCTTGTGAGCGCCGTTAGAAAATTGCTTGCCTCATTTCCTTTTGATTGCCTCCTTACCTAGGTGCTTGACTGGTCCTGTTTACTGGATGTGAGTGCACTTGGGATTAGAGTAACCCATCCATCCTGCTTGTATTTTTGCAGTGCAGTTCTCAGATAGCAGCAGCTTCTCTGGAATAGATTGGTTTTCGGAACTGTTTATCAGATGAAACAGTGCTTCGCTGTCCCTGTCTTTATTTCCATCTTGACATTTATGGTAACTTCTGGTTTGTGCCAAGTAAAAGAACATAAGCTGGTCTCCAAGGGATAATGCTTCAAATACAACACAAGTTTAAAGAAAAAAAAATTAGGACAAGAATTTTATTGGAGTGGTGGATCGCAGATTTACAGTCCAAAACTGAGTACTAGAACTACTGATAAGGCAAGTATTGAATACATTGAAAGGCCATTTCAGTGGTTCCTTCTAGTTGATTCCTTTCTGACCTGATGACCATATTTCTTTAATACTGTTCATAGCAGAATAAGCAGATTATTTGACTGCCTTCCAGAGAAGTGAAGGGGGAGCAACTCTTCGATCCTGTAGTTGTAGCGGGAAGTATTCTTGTTCTCAGTCTCTTAATCTCCCACTTTTGAAGAACCCTATCTACTGTTTAGTTCGTCTTCTGCTCAGACTTGTAGCAGTAAGCCATAAGTAAACACGTATAAAAGGTAACCAGGGATTCACAGGAGTATAAAATGGGAAAGAATAACTTGAAACTTACACAATGGGCAAGAGGTGCTGTAATAATTGTGACCATGTACCTTATAATGTATCTTCTACGTATTATGACAGTTCAGTCAGTAAACCTGAACTCCGTCCCAAACTGTGTTTGGCTCTAAAGCTGATTTTTTTGAAGATTGTTTATTGTGTAATTTCAGAAGCTATACAGGGAGCAATGTCAGATGCAAGAAATGCTGCAGCAGTTCAGCAGCTTTCAATGTGGTTGTTTCATGTCTGCATTTACCTTTTACAGATCTTATGGAGTTTTCAGAGGATGCATCTGGTGTGCCTGAAGGCAATAAGAAATCCACAAATAAACAAGGTGATAAATCTAAGGAAAATACCAGGAAGATTTTTAGTGGGCCAAAGCGGGTAAGTAATGATACTGAGACCAAGACAAGGGTCTTATTTTAATTAACTCTTCAGTAGTGATGTTTCTTCATATGTACGTAACAGGGCTTTTGTCCCAGTTTATATCTGGACTTCAGATAATTTGTTGGCTTTTAAGATCGTATCTCAAAGTAAAACCTTCAAGTGCAAAATTTTTGTATCGATTACTGGGAATTTCACTTTTCAGATGCAAGTCTGGGGTTGCATAATGGTAACATGCAACCTAGATGCATTTCCTTCTAGATGATTGTTAAAGCAAAGCATTGTTAAATGCTATGTGTGGGTTTTTTTTTTTTTTCTTTCTTTGCTCTCCCAAGAAATATCTATCATATTATAGCATTGAACCTTTCTGAGGGCTTCAAATTTGGCCTTGGTATAGTCTTTATAAGGACAAGTGCCTATATGCCACGTGAAAAAGTGAGGTTTTCTTCTAGTTAAAAAAAAAAGTAACCCTCGGTCCCCCTCCTGTATACCCAAACTATGTGGCATTCTGTATGAATTTGCCCTTTCGTACTGTGGATGGAGCTTATTTATTTTGTTGATGCTAGGTGTAGTTTATCTTACCTGTTATTATAGGTTACTCAGTATTTTGAGGCTTTTCAAAATGTGCATACAGCAAAAGTTGTGTTTAGTTGTTAAGTGAAAGTTTGCAATGGTGGGATCGGTGTAATCTCCATTAAATGCAGTTTTTATGACTTGATTGTCCAGAATACCCATTTCTAATGCTTAAGGCCTTTTCATATGCTTTTTGTATAACGTGTTCCCGTTGTCTGGTGCAGAGAGTAGCTGTCTTGCCATTGTTGCAGTCTGGAACTGGTGTAATAAGGGAAACAGGGAACTGGAGAGGGAAATGTGCTTGTATTTCTCCTCCTTTCCATTTGAGTTCCATAAATTTGCAATACCCAGCAGTTTCAATGTTATAATAGAAACTCTCTTTTATATGTGTTCAGAATATGTTCAGCAGTCTAACAGTTCTAAGAATTTTTGAAAAAATTATTTTCCTTGTGTTATTTTTCCTAAAGAATTCTAATGATTAGAATTTCTAATTTCTCACTAAAATTTCTCATAAAGGTAGCCAATTATTTGTGTTATAAGATAGTTTCAGGTGACGTATTTTCTAAGTGTTTGATTTTGTTTGTTTGTTATTGTTTGTTTGTGGGGTTTTTGGGGGGGATCTTCCAGATCCAGAAGATTTATTATCTCCCCAGCTGTGTTGCTGTATAATAATTTTCCGTTTAAAAATGTGGATTTGTGGGTGGAGGAAGGAGGACAGATTTGTTTTATTTCTCAAAACATCCAAGGGAATATTTTCATTTGAGAGGACAGGTGACCAATAAGTGCTGTCGGTTGTAATGCCCTTTGGAAAAGAAGCATTGCTTCTTGTTACTTCGTGATTGTGGACAGAATGAGGAGCTCTTAGCTGCAGCTATCGATAAGTGAGGAGGGTCTTTTCAGAACTGAAATAGTGTTTCTTGAAGACGAGAGTTCCTCAGCTTCTGCTGATTAAGTAATCATTTTTTAAAAATCAGCTTCCTGTCAGTGAACGTGTTTCTATAGACTGAGAAACAGAAGCGTAGGGAATGTAAATTTAACAGTACCTTTTTTGCTGTATTTTTTAGCAGCATAAACCAGCTGTGGGTGTTCTGGTAAATATGGAATATTTTTTTAGTGTTTAAATATTTATATGCTTCAAATAATGTTCTACAATAGCATTTTATGTGTTTCTTGTTTAATTTTTATAATTTAAATACTTGAGGGTTTATATTTAACTTTAAATGTATACATCACGAAATTATGTGGAAAAAAACCTTGCAGCAATATCATACTATATGAGAGAAAATGGTTTCAACTCTAGAACATTCTCAGTTGGGAATAAACTTAATTCGAATGGGAAAGGTGAGAATTAAACAGCCTTTTTGACCCTGTAGTAATATAATAGAAGTAGAAATTGCTGTAATTGCGATTCAGATTTTAAACTTCACTGTTCTCTAATCATACGGCTGTTACGTGGAGTTACTAAAAAAGCTTGTAAAGCTTGTTCTGATGGTAATTAGAGAAGCTATAATTATCTTCCTAAATTATAGCTAGAGACTCTTAATCTCAGTTGCATCTTAAGGGAATTTTTCATTCTGGGAATGAAAAAAAAAATGAACTAAAAGTATTAACCTGACCATAACTAAATGATTTAAAAATAAACAAACAAACAAAAAATCTCTGGAACTTCTTCACTGTCTCATCACCATTTATTTTCCTTGTAGAAACTAGCAGATATACTATTGATTATTTTCTGCTAGGTGGTGATGATAGACTTAGGGCACTTTGCATCACACTGAGCTACAAAGTAACCGGCTCTTACTTAGGAAGCAACAGGTGGTGGTGGTAAACTTCAGTAGATCCAGAAAGCTGAAGTATTTTTTCCAGTTTGCAGTCAGCAGGACTCTCGCCCATGTTTGTGCTTTTGAAACCTGACTGTTGTACTCTAATGTTAAAGTCCAGTTCTTGAAACTTTGGGCATATGTGTAATAAAAGAGTACAGACATTATTGACTTAGTGAATAACAGTGTTTCTAAAAACTGCTTTTAATGTAAGGATATCACTGAAATCACTGACTCTTCACACACATAATAATGAGCATAAAAGTTTCAGTAACATGTACGTTATGATAGGTATGTAAAGTCTCAACCAGAATTCTGCTTTTAAGTAAGTGAAATCTCTTTAGCCTGAGCCTCAGTTACAGGGGGAATATTATGTTCCGTAGCAACATAATTATGTACTTACAGTACATAAATATTGGCATTACTTCACTTGCAAATTATGGGTGTGAAACATACATGAGTAACATCTGCAAAAGTTTGTTTGCAGCTCTTTACAGTTTTACTTCGACTGGTTCAGTAACTCCTGGTCTAGCATGTAAGTTTGGGAGCTCTCTGGGGCTGTGATATGCCCACCTGCTGGTGCCTTTGTGCTTAGTTCCTCTTCTGGAGATAAAACTAATTCTCAATTATCAGGCAAAACCGAGTAAGGTATGAAAGAACTTCTTGTGGCTATGATCCAAACCTACTCAGACTAAAGGCTTGAAAATAGGGACCGTAAAAATTCTTTCCTGAGCTGTCTTGCTCCTGCCCCTCTCACCACAGATTTGAGCTGGAGTCAGCAAATGAGGAGAATCAGTTTTTGTAGGAATACTCTGCAACAGTTCCCAGTGGTCTTATGCAAACTATGTATGTCTCTAAATAAGAACCTGGGAGAAAAACCCAAACTTAGAAATCTAAGAGAAAGAGAACTAGTCTGTTCCCAAAGTTAATCTTTTGATTGATCAGTCCTAGAAGTTGATAACTGTGCCTGGTGTTTTGTGCCAGAGCCATACTGTCAGTTCAGCATTTCTATTGTCCACCGTGTCATTAAGGACCACCAAATCCTCTGAACTGCAAATTTTCTGGGATGGCTGTCTGCTCTTAAACTCGAAACGTATGATAAAAAGTGACCTGCAACTCTATGCTGATCCTAGTTCTACTTGTGGCCATAGGAAGCCAACCTAGACAAGGTGAATACTGATTACCTTTGAAGTAATTCCAAGGTAAGAATGTAAATAAAAGTTGCAAATTGCAATTAGAAAGTGTGGGAGCCTTTCGGCTGAGGGTCCAGGGAGAGGGAGAAGACTATAATCCTTCTGTAAGTGCTCCTCAGTGCCACTGAGACATATGGGAAGACTTACTGTGTCGCACAAAGTGGGACAAAGGAGCTATTACAGAAAAAAGAGCTGACTCTTTCAAGCACACATAGCTAAAAGTAGTCTCCATGCTCAAAAGTTTTCTCAAAGTAGCATGAAATTTCAACATATTAGATGAGTGCTATATCAGGATAATTTTTTTTCCTGTGCTTTAGAATAGATGAACTTTAGAAACAAGTCTTTTGGAATTAATTTCTTAGATGTTGATGTGTTTTGCACTGAGTGTATTTCATAAAGCTTCCATGCTAGTATCAACCCAATGTGATTTAGCACGTATAAAAGACCAAAATTTTGAGAGGATAAAACATACACTTTCTATGATTGGTAACATGAGGAAGAAAGTACTCACCACATGAACAGTCTGCATTGGTGATTCATGGACTATTGTTCAAACTAAAAACTAACCTGAGTGGTAGTCCATTGCTTAGTGACTTCTGACTTCAGTTAAAATTTGTGTATTTCCCTTAACTACTCACTCTTGCAATGAGAATTGAATATTTATAGATGAATTTAAAGTAGCTTAAATATTTTTTTCTTATTCTCTTGTCTTGCTATGCCTGGAGAAATTTCTCTAAACTCACGTGTTGAGGTCTTAGCTTTAGAAAACCGGTCTATTTTGCGACTGTATACGTTTCCCCATGTGTACACGGTGAATGGGAAGAACAATGTTACATCAGTGTGCTTTTTTTCCCCCCTCTTGTTCTGCACACATTGGATTGTACAGGAAAAGGTATGGAAAAACCTCTTTGCTGCTAACTTGATTATCATAGTGTTTCCTTTGGGCCACCCACTCAAGTACCAGCCCATGGAGTTTCCCATGCAAAGTACTTTCCTTGTTTTTAACAGTGGCATTACTTGAAAGTTATTCCACTAGTGTAGAATGCATTTGTCAGGAAAAGCTGAGATCTTGTATTACAGGTTAGAAAACAACAGCCCCCCGCCCCCCCAAAAAAAACCCCCAACCTACTCTAAGGACTGATTTTGCTTGAAAAGACAAAAAGTACTGACAGAAGTATTTGATGAAGCTGCCTTTGCTCTCAGTTTGCTCCACCTGCTCGCTCCTGTTCCCTTGCTCCTTCAGTTTCCCAAGGCTGTGTATTGAACTAAATTGAGGAACCCATCTGTGTTAAAAAAAAATAACCCACTAAAAGGAAACATTTAACATAAATCTAAGTCCGATTCACTGGGAGACTGTAAACAATTGTATCCACTCAGTTGAGGGAACTGAAGAAGAGAGATTAAGTCCTCTTAACCTGGTTAAGTCAACATTGCAAGTGAGAAATGCTCACTAAACACAGCCAGTGTTAGCAGGATTACTTGTGTTGCTTTGATCAAGTGACGTTAATAGAGTTAGTCATGACAGTAGTGTTGAATACATGAATGAAATCATTGCTGAATTCAGACATGGCTTAGCCAACAGACTGCTTCTGAACGCTATATCCAATATAAAAATTTGATCCGGTCATAAGTCTGTAGCTATTTATTGCTTTTCATGTTTTATTCAAGTTTTATGAATAACTGCTGTGTTTCGTGCCCAACAAGGTACAGAAATGTGTACAGGATTTCAAAGTGTGGGTTTTTTGATGGATCACTTGGAAGGAGGAGTTAAATCACTGCTGTGTGAAGAGCACTAATTTCCAGTTATCAAGTGCTGAACTAGCAAAAAAAAAATTTTTTCCCTTCTGTGTGAGTTCAGTTTGATCTGCAACTAGTCCATAGTTCAGTGTTTAATGGCATCTTTCTTGTCCTGTGGCCAGTTTTTTTTCCATAAGTAGCTTATTTTCATTGAGTTGCCATATTCCTGTTATAAATTTTAGACACTGTGAGAAACTGCCAATCCTTGAAAATAAAGCTTACATATGATCCTGTTGTTCCCAGTAGGATTTGCTGTAATACAAGCATGAAGAGTATAACCTGTGAGATCTTTTCCAGGTGGATGTGAGCTTTTCTCACAGGTGCTTTGTGCTGACTGGAAGAAGCTATAAATATCAGCTTGAAACAAATGCTGTGTCTAAGTTTACTTGGAAGTCCAAGATGAAATACTTGTACCTGATCTTTGAAAGTATTTTGAAATTGAAGAAGTACGAAACCATGCATGGCTCTTGGTTTGACTGAGTCATCTGACGGCTAATATGACAATGACGTGTGTGTGGGAGGGGAAAGAAACTAGGCTGTGATCTGTAGTTTTCCACTTAGCTTGTATTATACTTTGCAGTAGATGTTTATCAAAGACATCCTGCAAGTAACATTTATTTTTGCTTGCCTGAAAATGAATCTGGATTTTCCCAAATCAGATTTTTAAAGAGGTGTTTGGGGTTTTGTTTGGTTTTTGGGGGGTTTTCGGGTTTGTTTTGTTTTGTTTAGATTTAATGTATGTGAAAGATTAGTCTATCTTAAGAGCACAACCTCATGTGGTTTTGATTAATTATTTTTCCATAGCTTATTTTAAGTAAATAGTCTTGGAAAAACAGCAGCAGAAGTGTAATTCTACAGTTTTGCTGTAACAGTCATAGCCCTTTTCAGATACTCAATGGTAGGATCAGAGTAGACTGATCAGAACTAATTTTAAGAAAAACCTGCTTGTCTTTGCCTTGCATAACCTTTAGGAAAAGTGTGTCCTACCAAAAGGATGAACAGTTATAACAAAGCATTTTTTCAGCAGTATTAAACTGCTGCTACTACACACATAGAGCTACTATTTACATCCTAATTTAGGATATCAAAACTGCATTCTTCTATAGGAAAGATTATTAGTTGACATTTGCTGTTTTGACTCTGAGGAGTCGAGCTGAATTTTGACAATCAAAATATTCTGTGAAATCTCTGGCTTGTATCAGTTTAGTGCTAAGCCAGCAGTCTGTTTCATCAGAAGTTTGACAAACAGTGGTGGTCCGGTCTGACAGTGTGTGACAGTGTGCTGCTGCTGCTGCAGTGCATTCCTTTCATTTACTGGTTGGTGCTTTTGGCAGATGCTCTGCCCAGTCCTGAACTGAAGTGTTTTTTGTGGGTTGTTTTTTTGTCCAAAAACTATTTGTTGGAACAATGCACAAGAGATGAGCTGTTTCAAGTGCTAATCAATTATAAACAGTGTGTGTATTTTAAGCAACTTTTATATTGCTGGAATAAAAATAAATCAAAAGAAAAAGATAAAATGTGATGAAAGGTAAGAATAAATTGTTTCTTAAATAGTTGATTTGTTTAAAACCAAAGCTTCATATTGATACGACTATTTCGCTTAACCTTTGCAAAACTAGATTCTTTGGTAAGCATATTTAATACTTGCTTCCCAGTGCTTCCCGTTTAGGGATTTTTTTTTTTTCTTCTGTTATTAATGTAAATAGACCAAAACCAATTCCTAAGTTAGTAAACACAATACTAATCAGGACTGGCAGGTTTTTAGATTAGGCACTTAATTTGAAGAGTGAAGTAGCCACTGTAATTTCACTGAATTGACTTGTGGCATAACACCTTGACACCATCTCAGAGTGAGAGCGAATACCAAGAGTTGGTCTGTTAACTTCAAGATAATAATTTGATGCTGATCAAAATTATTTTCTTCCCACCTCTTCATATTAAACCATGGTGAAGAAGGGTATGTTCTGATAGATACCAAGCTGAGATCCTTCCACCTGGCAAAAGTGCTTCCATGTCTGTCCTCCCTATGCAACTGTCAGGTAGAACTGTGGTGGCAATGTTATTGGAAGTGCATTTCTTCTCCTATGCAGTGTCAAGAAAGATGTTATCGGTTGAGATGTAGCTTTGTTCTGAGAAAGGTAGGGGTGCAAAGTGCACCGTGAGGGTAACAGACTAAGGCCTCAGAGAGGCAAGAGGAACAAATGAAAAATAACCATAGAAATCCCTCTCCCTATGTCTGTACTTAGGCTTTTCAGGAAGTAAAGAAATCAAGTTGAAGGGAAAATATTTAACGTCATGGTAGAAGCTTTGTGTTTTATACTTTATACTGGTATTAACTCTTAGCCAAGAAGCAAAGATGCATTAAAACATTTTTTGAAACCAGATTCTCTCTTGCATCTTCATATTCCTGCCCACACCCACCAGTACGTTGTGTAGCTCCCAGTAATTAACTCAGTGTTTTAGTAATTAGGCAATGCAGGATAACTGTGTAGGATAAATGTTACATTGCAGAAGGCCTTGGTCCTGTAGAAAGTTCCAAAATGGGAAAAACTCTCAAAGAGATTAAAATATACCTATACCTGTTTCGTTTGCCAGTGGGGTCTTAATTTATATGCAGATGAAAACGCAAAATTGTCTTCACAGCTCCCGTGTGCTGTATGAGCGTGGTTGGTTCACTCAGCTCCATCTGTGACTTCGTGTACATTAAATAGTAGTGTGATGCAACACGAGCACATCTTGAGAGTGAAACAGTTGGTGTTGAAGGCCCAGTGTCCCCAGTATACACATGTAGAAGTTTTTATTCTGGTTGCTTTAGGGAATGCCTGGTAGCAGCTTGTGTGAGGTAGGTGCTCTCTGGAAGAGCATCTTCAAGTTTGGTTTCATCGGAAAGGAATCTAGTGAGCGTACTCGAAGACTTGGTGAAGCAAACCACAATGCTATAACTGAGGACATCTGGGAGATTTATTTGAAAAATATTTTACTGATCCAAATGGAAATGCTTATGTGGGTGTGCATGGATGCACACACCAACCATATGACTCTGGAATTTCATTGCTGTTACAATTTTGTAAGGCTTTCCTGTTAGTAGACTAATACACTTTGAGTAGATTAGGATTAACCGGCGAGGGGAGGCGGGGTTATGGAGGGATGTGTGTGTGTGTGTGTCTCTCTCTCTCTCTGCCTTTATGCAGCAACAAAATGGGCAGGAATCTTGTCTAACAATTTTTACAAGGATGTGTTTGTGCCAGTACAGTTACTTGCAGGCAGATGCAGGTGTTTTTCTCTTTTCAATTGAAGTGATATGTTTCCAGTATTGTGGCGATGTGTCTAAGTATTGTACCCTGTCCCTTTTAATTAGACTTAACATAGGTTTCAGGCCAAATTAGTAACCATAACCATATGGCTTCTGCTTCTGACCAGTGTTGAGCACACTCAGCGTAAGCAGCATACAGAACACCATTAGCTTTTTCTATTAAACAGTGAATCTCATGTTTATCAAACTGTTGTCTTCCTTCAAGTTAAATTTCTGTGTTTCACTTGAATGTTTGACCCGTCATTTTGTTCTGCCCTGTAGGCCTCCTTTTGAACTTCAGGGAAGAAAAAACGTTTTGCAGTTCTTCAGAAGTCTGATGCAAGAAAAGCTTCAGTGACAATTTTTTCCCCCTGCTTATTGTGTTGTCTGCTGCTGGTACCCTTCAACCTTGTCTGACTAACAACTTGTAGTTGTCTAGCTATGTGCATGCATAATGTTTTTTCTGTACTGCATTAAATGGTACAGCAACTCACAATTAAGTCGTCTGTGGCACCCAGAGGTGAATTATTGGCACTAATCTGCTACTGTGATCCAAATAATGGAGATTCGGCTCACATTTTGAACACTGAATAAATGGTCCTGGTTTGCCTCTTTTTTAACTGCTGTTGGAAACTGCTATCCTAGCTGGAGTCCAAATTAACTTTTTTTGGTGTTATATACACATGGCTCAGCCTGTGCTGAACTGATATTCCATCTTCCTGTTTTGAAGCATCATTTCTTGTTCTTTGCTCTGAATGGATGTTCATTCCTTTACCTTTTCAAAAGAGACAGTCCATTATGAATAGTTCTGTGAGGTTAAGCATGTCCCATAGTTGATGCCATTTGGACATGATCTTGTAAAACTGACAGCCCTATGCGTTTTGTAAAATCCTCAGCATTAGTTCTGGGTTTGCATCTCAGTTCACCCCCTAGAACCACATGCAGAGTCCCACAGTGCAATAGGCTTTATACCCTCACTGGAATATTTGCACGCTTTCAGACATCTATCTGTGTGTAAACAGCTGTCAGTTCTGTACATATGATAAAAGGATAACTCTTCTGCTGTTCAGCAGAAGCTCTTACAGCTGATTAATATTGCAGAACTTAGTTGCCTTACGAACATAGAATTCAAAGGAGTGATGTACTTCCACTTGCATCTATTCTAAATTAATCCTGAGAGGAAGAATTCTTAAAAGTCTCCATTATTTGAATAATTGCAAGGTTGTCTTGTGTTTAAGAGAAAGTAAGTCAATTTCTTAAATTACTGCTGCTTAAATATCAGTGTTGCTTCTTCAGGGGGGCTTGTTATCACAAGCATTTGAGTTGCCTTAAAAAAAAACAAACACCAAAACCAAACCAACCCCTTTGCTTTTTGTGATCAAGCCCTTCTTAAAAGTCTTTGTTCACTAGCATTCATTTGATCTTTGGTACTTTTCCTGGCTTCCGTTCTGTCACGTGGTAATCTAAAGCAAGTCTGCACAGTGCTTCCTGATTGATCAGTATTGGTGTGGTTTCTTTGCAATTGTTTTGGAAATTCATCTTTGTTTTGTGTTGCAAGGGAAAATGTGAAGCTTGCTTTAAGAGGTGGTCAGAGGGATGTATTTGCCATGTCTGTGTGAATTGTGAGAGAGGCTCCAAATTCTCTGCGTAGTGTGTTAGAACTGATTAGAATGTATTTCTTTGGAAAGCAGTGTTGGATTTTTGCAGGTGTGTTTGGTGGTTGAGCTGCGTGCAATCAGCATGAGACGGGATACTGGACCAGATGGTAGGGATACTGGGGAGCAGTGTCCACTGTCTAATGAAATATTACTGGGAAGGCGTGGAATCACAGGCAGAATTACTTTGATCTAAAAGTGGAACATGCTACAAGGGATAGTGGCTAAAACTAACCTTCCATGGATATTTGAGGTTTTAAAGAATTACCGTTTTCAGTTACAGTTTAGGTTCTGTTACAAGAGAGCTATTGAACGAAGACTTCCTCATTTCTTGGAACAGGCAGTTATTGGTGGCATTACTTGGTTTCTTACATAAAATGCGACATTCTTTTATATTGCACTGGTGGTGCCTAAGCAAGCTGTAAAGTGCCTTGTCACAAAACACTTTGATTTAGTAAGGGATTAAGGAAAATCAGGGAAGAAAAGCCCATTTTTTGACTGCTAAATGAAAAGGATGGCATCTTTGACTCGAGAAGCCTCTGAGCCTTGAGTATTTAGAAAGAATTGTCATTACATGTTTGCCCTATTGAACTCTCTCCTACGCATCAGCTGTTGCTCTCTGCTGAAGAAAACACAATAATGGACCTTTCGATTATGCTGGCACAGCTGTTTGTGTACTTTGTTCTTATTCCATATCGAAGCACTGAACTTGATCTCTGTCATCTGTGCTTCCTTGCCGTATGCATACATACGCAACAGAGGCGATAAATTTTGAAAAGCCAAGACTGCAGACGTTCCTGTCGCGCGGTCGGCCAGGACCCAGCCCAGCTGCTGCCTCGCTGAGTACGATGAGCTTGAACACCGGTGTGACCCTGCTCCCCCCACACCCTACAAGGGCTGCATTTGGTTCCTCACGGAGAACAGAGCCTGAAGAAAAAGGAACGTACAGGTGGGGCACAGGCAGAGGCTTGGTGTGCTGGGGCAGCGAGTATGGCACGCTCTTCCCTTGAAGTTCCTCAAAATGGGAGTCCTGCAGCAGCAGCGCCTGCCTTGGTCTGTGCCCTCGTTGTTCCTGCATCGAGCGGAGAGAATGGCGTAAATCTGGGGTCTTGTTGTGTGGGTTGCATCTCCCAGTGGCGTCTCCCTGCTTGGTGCACTGAACCTGATACTGCTGTTGCAGAGACCTGAAAAGCTTCTGTGCAGCACATAGCTCCCAGGCAGGAATAAAGGAGTATTGGTGTACTGGTATCCTTTAAGCAGGGATAGAATACTATTTGAGACTATAACTGAGATTTGGGACTATTAATAAAGAATATCCTATGTTAACAGGACTTCTGGCAG
This sequence comes from Cariama cristata, assembly GCF_000690535.1. Classification (NCBI taxonomy): domain Eukaryota; kingdom Metazoa; phylum Chordata; class Aves; order Cariamiformes; family Cariamidae; genus Cariama; species Cariama cristata. The sequence goes on from NW_009616842.1 coordinate 41,685, forward strand.
CTGTAATGCAGTACACTGGTGTCAGAATTGCAGTAGTTAAAACTTCCCTGCAAGGTTAAGAAGAATTATGCATCAGCTGAAACTGATATTAAATACATGCTGTACTTTCATGCTGGTTACTTGAGAGTGCTGTATTTCCTTGAATTATCCCATATACGAGGATGTGGCACCCAGAAACTTACACCCTCTCTTCCCAGTCTTAAGTATGCACTGAGATAATTAGTGGGACAGTTGTGAGTAATTTTTTTTAAAAAAAAAGTGAGTATCTAGAAAATACTCACTGGATCTTTGCTTAACTAAGTTAAGTTTCTTACAACCACATCAAAGCTCACTGTAGGAGGGAAAAAGGCTTTTCTCTTGTCTGGAAACTAAAATGATTTAGTGTTTGACAGGTCTTTTGGGCTCTGAAAACTCATAGCTGAGATTTTCATTCTGCTAATATTCTTTAAAGTCTTGTTAGTCAGAGCTTTCTCTTCTTGTAAAGAATGGAAGGATGCAGGATGGTAGAGTTTTAACAGTAATACAGAAACTCTTTGACTTACAAAATCTCCTTTCTAGCTTTTGACATGCCAAAACCTTGTTATGCTTCATAGAGTGATGTTAAATCCATAGGTGGTACTGCTAGGTTTGCTACACGTAGCCCCTCTGTGGGCTGTATGTGAGCCAGTAGCTGTTTTAAATAGTTGATACGTTATATTTTGACAGACTTTTTTTTTTAATGCCCAACTTATTTTTTTTTTAATACTTCTTTTCATGTTTAAAATGCTATATAAGTATATGTAAGGAGGTATGTGGTTATACAACTTACACAATATATGGCATGTGGTGAAATTGTGAAAATTGTAATGATATATTAGCCTGGAATATTATTATGCAATTAGATTAGTAAACTCAGGTGCTAGAAACTTAATTCTGTCTTTGCTTCCTCTAAGAATTATATTGTATTTCCCAAAAATTCAGTAAATTTTGATGCATTTTGATTTACCTTGACACATTTTTTTTTGAGGAGGAAGAATAAAAAGACTTCTTAATTTATTAGTGTTGATTAAGACATTTCATTTGAGTGTTTTCTATTCCTCCAGGCATTCAAGTCTATATCAATTCTATATTTTGATTCTACTGATATGGTGTTTGCTAACATTTTTTTCCCCATAGGTGTCTGGTTTTGTCTATAGGAAGGTTGTAAACCTTTTGGTTTTGAAAAAATTTAAGAAATGGAAAAACTGAAAAATTCTTGAAATATGTACGCATCATGTCTTTTGCCATTTGAATGGTTCTGCCTGTCTTTAAAACCATCAGATGCTTCAAGGTCTTTCAGGTTTTATGATATATATGATAATGAGGACTTGTGTTGCTGGGAATACAGAAGGGGGGAAAATGAAGCTCATTTTACTTCTTTGGCTACATTATTGCTACCGTAATTTTTGAAGTGTATAGTGACTACTGGTAGATTTGCTTAAAAAATAACTTTTATTTTTATCTTTAGTCTCCCACAAAAGCTGTATATAATGCTAGACACTGGAACCAGCCAGAATCAGAGGCTCTGCCAGCACCACCAGTTTTGAAAACTCCCAGTGTCCCAGTAAGTAGACTGTTTGGTTTTTGACTCAGGTTTAGTAAGTCTCCTTCTAAGACTCACTGATACTTTTTGAAACTCAAGTTCTTGATATCTGGTAATGTCACAGTAATTCAGAATTAAGTCCACTTTGTGATGTGAGCCATTGGGTATTCCATAGGAAAGAAATTGTCAGTGGAAATACTCTAGAATGGGATCTTCCACATCATTTCAAATACAGATACAAAAAAAAACTTCACTCAAGTTATGTTTCCTAATCTGCTGAAGTTAAGCTTTCTAACGGCGGACTCGCGTTTCATCTTTTGTGAGAACCCCTAGGATTAACTTGCTAATATCCATAGAAATCTGCAAGTTGCGGGTCAAAAAGGAAAAACTTAAATAGAGATTTTTCATTTATTTTTGCTTTCTAATGGAGTGTTGTGAATTGCTGACTTGAGTCTTCAGACACTATGAAAGAAACAAAATTTGCTGTATATGGCCAGAAATGCTAGTATGAATCAGATATAAGCATATCTACCAAACATAGACAAAAGGTGAAACCAGTTCTTAAAGTAACCTGTTTGTCGAAAAATCAGTGATTGTTCCGAGGCTTAAGGTAATTGTTTGAGGCCCTGAGAATCCAGGGTCTTGGGCTTATATATGTGTTTCTCTTAAACCCCTTTCTCAATTTAAATTGTGTGCATTTGAACTGAAGCTTTTGTAGCTTACTGAATCTTTGTATTGATACTGATTTTTGTGAAGTACTTTGATAGCTAACTTAAAGATAGATTTTTGTCTGAGTCTTCTCAAACAGACTTTCATAGAATCATAGAATCATTATGGTTGGAAGAGACCTCAAAGATCATCAAGTCCAACCGTATACCTGATGTCACCATGCCCACTAAACGCACTAAACCCTGTCTCGAAGCGCCACATCTAAACGTTTTTTTGAACTCCTCCAGGGATGGTGAGTCCTCCACCTCCCTGGGGAGCCTGTTCCAATGCTTAATGACTCTTACAGTGAAGAAGTTCTTCCTAATATCCAACCTGAACCTCCCCTGGCACAACTTGAGACCGTTTCCTTTGAATATATCTTCTTCAGGATAGGAAAATGTCTGAATCATTCACATTAAGACAAACCATTTTGTCTTCTCTCAAACTTCCACTTTATAACTGGAACCATCAAAATATTAATTCAGGAATATGGCAGAGGTTTGGCTGGACCAACCTGTTAGAGGAATTTGTTTATATCTGCTCCTCACGTTACCATGTACGTCTGAAGTTACTTCAGTCACTTTTTTTAACCTTGATTTATGTGTGTATGATTAAAATGTAAGAGTTACAAGATAAATGAGCCTTGATCCAAATGTTCAGTGGTAATCCCTGCGCAGATGATCCTGCCTCTTTAACTCCTGTAGAAATATATTACCTGAAGATCTGGATAAATTTGTCTTAGGTTTACAGAGATCCATAGCATGCAAACTGCTTATGCCAAGTACTCTCTCTTATGGCCTCTCCAAGCCCCCTTGGAATTTGCTTTGAAGAGGAAGCCATTAACCAAGATTTGGATGAGGTACTTCAGTGGATCTCTTGTGTTCACAGACTGATAAGATCAGAGTCTTCAGTATGTGCTCTAAACCAGCTTTTCAGGGTGGTTTATTAGCACTTTGCTGCTGGAGCCTAAGTGAGCAAATACTGAAGTACTGCACAGTGGTAGAGGCAGCATGTGAAGAATACTCCAGTAATATAGCAGATTGTTTTGGCTTATATTTTAATTTTGACTGTCAGTGTACAATGCACAAGAGGGCTTTCTCTCAAAATATCCACTGGAGTAAATAGCAGTTAATGCATCCTCTGTGCCTGCATATAAATTCTATTTTTTTCAGCCATGCTTTAAAAAAAAAAAATCTCACTTTTCTCTGTAAGGAAACTAAGTAGATGATGTTACTTAGAGATGGAGGGTGAGTAAATGACCACTGGCACGTGTACATTTAGAATTTGGCATTTGAAGGTCTTTTTCCTGTATGCCTTGTTTTCTGTAGTTTGTCTTCACATTTGAATTTGTGCCGAAGAAGTAATCTGAAGATAAGCTTGTAGTAGCCTCAAACTAATAGAGGAGTAGGTTGAGGAGAAACCTGTAATACTTAACTAAGATGGCTGTGGAAACTTGACAGTAGTTATTCTAGACCTGGCATCAAGTTCTCTACTACCTCTTGTAAGCTCAGAATAGGTTTTGCTGTATTTTGTGCTATGATATGTTGTTCCTAAAATATTAACACCACAAATATGAATAAGGCCCGTGTACGGAGAATACTCTACCTGTTTGAGGCATGCAGCATGCCTCTGCTGTTTCTCTGTGTGGCAATTTTTTATGGTGCTACAAAATTTATATTGGTAGTCTTATACCTATACCTACAGGCAAAATACAGTTTGGAGTATCAGGTTTGGAGAGGTCGGTTTTCTGATAGCTACACCCTGAGTGCAGTAGTGCCGTAGCCTCCAGTAGTTAGAGATGAGAAGAGTAGGCGCAGAGTTTTTCAGGTCAGGCTATGTTGAGACAGTGATTGCTCAGTGCTGTGCTCATATACAGACCCGTGTACTTAATGATGGTTCAGTATAGCATCCAGTTTAGTACTGGAAGCTCTAGTGTAAGGGGGTAAGATACCTGTAAGTATCAACAAGTAATTGTTTTTAAACACTGAACTTGGTTTACTTACCCTAAAGCTTAAGCACCAGTGTAAAGGACTACTATTTTTTCTTCTTTTTTTTTAGTTTTAGAATTCCACTGGAGCTTTCCTGACTACTTAGAACTGGTTTTTGTATTTAAAAATGCATATAACTTCCGACACATTGGATTTATTTTTTTTTTTTGAGAGCAGGTACATTATCACCTAGCTTAGGTACATCTTGGTAGTGTAAGGCAAGGACTAAATAGTCCCAGAATGTGAGTTTGACAATTGCACACCTGTACTGTTTCCTGATGTATTTAGTGTATGTTTACATGCTCAAAACATCTGCCCATTTTAGCACTTTCTTATTAATAGGTAAGGCTATCTTCAAAGGAGGCAATTCATAAAGATGATGGAGTTTTTAAGGCTCCTGCACCACCTCCCAAAGTGATAAAAACTGTGACAATACCTACTCAGCCCTATCAAGAGATAGTAACTGCATTGAAATGTAGGAAAGAAGACAAAGAAGTAAGTATTCTTAACAAATTTTTAAGATAAAGAATTATCGGTAATCCTAAGTACTGAAGGAGCAGTGTCAAAATGAAATTTGGCTTTCCTATTAAAAATATTTCTGTCTAAATAGTTGAATGGCCTTCACTAACTTCTTAATGTTTCCTTGCACTCAAAACTGAATAGAGTTTAAACTGTATTTGGTAAGGTTGTAATCAATCCCAAGAGCAACTTACCTAGGTCAATATATCTGTCTCTTCCAGTTATACACTGTTGTTCAGCATGTAAAGCACTTCAATGATGTAGTGGAATTTGGTGAAAATCAAGAGTTCACAGATGATATTGAGTACTTGCTAAGTGGATTGAAGAGCAATCAGCCCCTAAACACACGTTGCCTTAGGTAAGATATCCTAATCTAAAACACTGAACTTGTATTTAAAAGAGAGAGTGAACTAAATATTCATCAATGAAATTACCATGCTTTAAAATGTTGTTTGGGTAGTTACCTAGCACTTCTGCTATAAAGAATAAAATTGGAAAATAATAATCAAAATGATACATTGTGAATAATCAAAAGTAGTACGACTAGGAAGATGAAATAGAAAATTGTGCAGTAACAGACATCTTCAACACACTTGTTTTCCTTGCTGTAAATTAAAAAAAATATTTTCTCGTAACTTTTCTTTGTTTAGTGCAATCTTATGTACAATGTCTGTTCTGTTTTTTAATGCAAAATTAAATTCTAAAATAAAATACCTAAGACTGGAAAGTTTGCTGGCTATAATCTAGAACTAATGTAATATTGAGATACTGGTTAACTCCAACCGCCTGTTCTTTATCTTCTGTTGAGAAATAATATAGCTAGTGTGCACTGGAAGTATTGTAGCCTCGGTATTAATTGGAAGCTTCCCTAAGTTGTCTCGAACTACTCATTGCATTCTTGAATATTCAAGTTACACATTATTGCAAAGTTAGTATCAAACATGTTAGTCTTGCATTGAAAAAGTTTGACTTAATATTGATGTCCGTTCCCTGGACATAAAACTAATTTGAATGATGTTCTGTAACCATGTAGTAATCTTTTTTTTTTAATAGATACTTGTAAATTTTCTTCTCTGTTTAGCAAAACTAAAATGGTAGAGAAGGAAAAGCTTGAATCCACAGAGACAGGTGATGAGGACACTTTACTTGAGATTTGACCATGGATGAGAAAAAGCTTTATACTCTTTTAACAGAGCTATTTTAAAGATTTATTCTCCATGTTCCTCAAAAACTAGCAATGAATATTGTTGCTGGAATATAAACACAAGAAATCTATTATCCAGTTTGGTAAGAATAAATTAATACCATAATGACAGTTAAGAAGTCTTTTTCATATCGAGTGCACTTAATTTGCTCGTGTGGCAAGCTTCATAAGATCTTAAACTGACTTTTTTACTTTCCAAATTTATATAATGAAATGTAACTTGTATAAACACCATAAAAATTTTTTCTTTCAGTTAACAAATTAAAAGAAAAGTATTTTTCCAAAGGAAATGAATGTGTAAGGATAGGAATAGACGTAAAAGAATCAGAAACTGGTAGGTAAGCTCTGACTGGTGCTGTTGTGATTGGAGACAGAAAGACCACTTGTTCTTTAAACACCATACTGTATGAATCTTTTATAATAAGATTCCTCAGTAGTCGTGGAAGATTTGATTGCAGAATCACTCCCACATTATTCCACGTTTAAAAGCAATATATTTTTAATAGTCTGTATGTTGCACTGTGCTAGAATGGCAGGCAGCTTGCTAATAAAACTAGGGGAAGACTTCCATTTTAAAAATACAACTGTTATACTTATCACTGATTAGACTAATATATTTGTGAGATTTTTCCTGAAATCTATAGTGTTTCCATCTACCATAAATGCAGCAATAAATAATTGAAAATGTTTGGGTTTTTTGTAAAAGTATTGTCAGGCATAAGCGGGACTAATCAGTCAATTAGGTAGATAACTTAGTGATGGAAGCTCACGTTTATAATTTCTGATAATGCCTGATCCATAATAAGCTCTCCTGTGCCTCTAAATCAGATATTTGTGCTTAATCCATAAACATTTTACTTTCAATTCAACTATTTGAAATTATTTCGACTTTTGTTTGAAAGAAGCAAGTTCAGGGTACCCTTTCAAATCCTGTTTTTTAGCCAGCCTTAATATAAAACAGACATAGTTTGATGCTGATAAGCAACTGTTGAATAAAATGCTGCTGTCTTCACCAGATACAAACTTGACCTATACAAATTTTAGAAGAAACATACTGACAGAGTTTGTCAGGCTGTGAAGTATATGGTCATTCATATTTTGTAGGCTTGTTTATCTGCCATTTTTGTAAATACGTTCATTTTAGTTGTTCTAATCCAGAAATAATTTTCTCTAGTGTAATCAGCTTGGCGACAAAGTGCGCCATGCCCAGCTTCCGAATGCATCTGAGAGCACATGGGATGGTAGCCATGGTTTTCAAAACACTGGATGATTCCCAACACCATCAGGTATGGATACATTGTGTGTTTCATTACAGTATGATGATACCTGTCTACTGTGTATGAATTTTGTGTACATGTAATTCAAGGTCAAGCATCCAGAATAGTGTGCATCTGGGATCAGTAGCTCCATTTTAGAAATCTGTAGCAAAGTGAAAAATAAGAGCACCTGCAAATTCCCCTTAAACTGTTTATGTGCTTCTGAGTTTGGAAATTCTTTCAAAAAATCATTTAAGCTTTTTAAAAAAACTGGCTGCTATTTGTCTTCTCTGAAGCTTTTGAAAATAGTTTTATTGTTGTATTTATAATTTCCTTCAAATAAGATACATTTGAAAGGAATCTGTTTTCCTTGTATTTAAAGATGGCTCTAAGTGCTCGTCTTTAGACTTGTATGTGAATTGCTGCCTTCTCTGTATCTGTTGTGGGGCACTTTTCCTGTCCTGTGCTTGTCTCCCTGAGCAGTGCTGTAGTTGCAGTTCTGGGATGCCTTGAGTATGCACTGTGTTCTAGGATAAATCTAGGAAAGGTAAATTCTAACTACTTATGGTAACATGGCCCGAGAGTTTAAAAACTTGAAGCAGTTTGGGTTTTCCTTCTTAGCAACTTTACAAGTTCAATTTAGCTGTAATAGAAAATACTTCTTGCAGCTGGATATTATTTTTCCAGCGGTTAGGAACCGTGCCTTTCTGGGGTATCCCTTGAGGTATTGTTTACAAAAGCTGAACATGGGAAATGTTTGAAGTAGGTAGTAGATATGTATATCCAGTCAAGTTTATTACTTTTATTTAATAGCTCTAGAAGAATGACATACAATGCAGAAAAAAACTTTGCGCCCACAGAAGTAGACATTTAAGAGGTTGTATTTGGCATCTTACTGGGGGTGGGGGAAAAAGCTGTAGAGCTTTAACTGATTAATTTAGAAAAATAGCTTATTTTCTGTCTCCCTCAAAAATTAGCAATGGCGAACTGTAAAACATAGGCACCAGGTTCAGTGCACTCAGTAATTCTGAGCTGTCAAAATAGTGCCAAGTGATACTAGAAATAAGGAAAGTATAGTCATGCTATTTAAGACAGTTGCCACCACTGAGATGCAGGAGATCTGCAGAGGACAGCTACAGTTCCTTGGAAAATGTACAAGCTTGCTCAGTGCGTTTTTGTCTGTCTTTAAACAGTTACCATTATTCCTTCATTTGCAAAAGAACTAGCACATACAGTTCAAAAGGAAATTGCATGCTATTATTAGTCTGCAGTAACAAAAAGCATTGATTATATTCACTATTTTCAGTATATTTGATGAAATGCTCCCTTTTGTCAGGAAAAAAATAATAGGTAGTTAATGTTTTAATATAGTTACAATGTATTCTTGATACAGGTTATACAGTATTATAAAATTACTGATTTATCAAACTTCTATTAATAAATGCTAAAATATATGCTCTAACTACTGACAATATATGCTTCAACAGTGACCTTCTCTGTATGAGCTTGCTGTCCTTATATACTGTCCTTTCATTCACTAGTTTTTTCACTAAAATTTTAACTTGTTCAACACGAATAGGAATTTCTCCACTAAATCTCAGTGCAAAGTAACTCAAGAATAATAAATCTAACTAGGCTTTGCTTGCATGGCTCAAATCTGTTTAGGATAAACAAGGACTGGGGTGGGGGGGGGTGTGAAGAATTATTTTGTTAATATTTTCTTTAAAGTATTTTGGAGTCAGGAAAACTGCCACAATGACATTGCTAATGGAAACAAATGTGAGTGCATTCCATTGTATCAGTACAACGAATGCAGTATAGACTGAGAAAGTAGGAGACTTTTCCATTTCCGTAAGAATATCAAATAGCAGTTGCAGAGGTATTTTTTAACCAGCAAGGAAAACAAAATAACCAGTTACCTTACTTGTGCTATGCCCCAGTGGTCAGGTGGTTGGCTGAAACATGAAGATTACTTGTTCCACTGAATTTTTCTTATAGATACGTCTTGAAGCTACAGTTTCAGTTTTTAACTGACTTTGTCTCTTCAGCTATGCTCTAAAGGTTTTGGAGTATTATTAATTTTTAAAACAAAAATTATATTTTCGTTATAGCTGTCAGTAGTTAAGCACAAAAATGTGGTTTTGTAATGTCTTCAGTATGTGAATAATTAAAAAAAAAAATGCATTAAATGTAGTGCTGAACCCTAGCAAATACCATCTGTTCCCACAGGCTGGATTATAAATAGAACAAGCAAGGGAAGACAAGGATGAGAGTGGGTGTAAACGGTCTGCTCTTTCTGGAGTATATGTTCAACTGGGATGTTTTCCTGAATTCTGTAGAAGTATGGAGTGCAACTCCATAGTTGGATATGCCATGCAATTTCTGTCTAGAGCAAATTATATTTATTTTACTTTTTTCTCCTCTCCACATTTGTTTGGAAAACGAATGTGTTTTAACCATCTTGAGGAACAGAACAGGGAAAAAAAAGGCCCACTCAGAAAAACAGCTTCACTACTACAATCCGTAAGACTGGGATTTTGAGGGTTTGATTGGGTTCATTGGTTGTTTTGTTCGGGGTTGTTTGGCCTTTTTTGGGGTTTTTTTTTTGTTTGTTTGTTTTGTTTGGGTTTTTGAGGATATGGATCAAAAATGAGTTGTACTAACAATTTTCCCCTCATTCTCAACTCAGAATTCTGTGTATGGTAGGACATGAGATAACCTTCGGACAACATGGTTAACTGCTTTTAACACTTAAAGATGATCAGAGCGAAAAGTAGAGTTGTTATCTTCAAGATTAAACCAACTTGCCTATAGGGACTAAGAAAAATGAATTTTAGAAAACCTGTATCAATGGCATGAAGCTGAAGCATGTTTGTTCCACATCATAAGCATCATTCACATTTGAGGGCCTTACTTTTGCAACATCACTCTTCTCCTGTTGCGCATCAGCATTTGGAGGCTTATTGGCCTGATTGCCTACTGCATAGGTGCTATTGCAGGAACCCAGTTCTTGTTACATGTAGCTACTCCGCTCCTTTTTGCTTTTCTGGCAGCTCTCCTGCAGCCTGAAACCTTCCGTTTACTGTCTTAGTCCCCTGCTTGGGTCCCTTCTGATCACGCTTAAGTATTATCTTAAAACTGGGTGGAAGGTCTGAAGGGAAGTGCTGACAGAGCTTATGCGGCGGGAGAGCCCTTACTCTCTGTGTAACAGGAAGGCGGCTGGATTGCAAAGAAGGGAGCCTGGGACAGGCAAGGGCTTGGTACAGAGGCTTACAAAATGAGTGGGATTGCCCTTATCGGACTTTGGAGTGTCTGTAAGGAATTTCTGAGTAGTCCTCTAAGAACAGTTTCTGTCTTTTTGAAATGCCTAAATATTGGCAGCCCAGATTATAAATTCAGCACTTTCCCTCTATGGACTGCTGCAAAGTCTCTAGTTGATAGAAACTCCTTTGGGGGCTTAAGCTTTTTTTTTTTCATTGGAAAGCTCACCTAGATAATGCTGGTCGCTAGAAAATAGTTCTTCATACATGTTGCTTCATTAGGTCCCACACTGGTTGAGCAGCAGTTAGTGGAGTAACCTTGGGTTTCTCTGGAATGCATGTGCTCCTATGTCCTGTTTTAATAACTGCTGCTCTGGAGGAACAGAGTCTTCTTCCAGGAACCTGAAACTTCTTGCAGTTTAAACCAGTTGCAAGTAAATCCAGAGTAAACAATTTCTGTAATTAAAATGATAAAATTGCAAGGTTTATTGGAGAAAGTTAAAGGGAAAATAATGTATACCCTGGAAAACAATGTATATCCTGTATGTGTAGACAAGCCGCATAGATTGCTTTCTGCCTTACATCTGATAAGGCTGGAGTAGTGATACTCACAGCTAAGATTTTATTTATTTATTTTTTTTTAAACAATCCAGTGTCCTGAGGTTGTATTCATGAAAGATAATGTCAATTTAGAAACTCTTGCTTCGTTCCTTCAGTATTGCAAATGCATCTTTGGTAGTTAGTCAGACTAAAGTCTTTATTCATCTGAGGATTTCCCTGACTCACACAGGAAGGAGTTTTAACATAGCTTTTGATAGACTATCAGCTGCCTAATCCTGTTTTGGAAATGCTGATACTGCTTAGTATGACCAGGTATGATTGTTACTTGCTTCTGAAATAAACAGAAGCAGCTAATGATCACTTTGGTGGTTGGTTGAACTTTAAACAAGATGTTAATCTGCTATGATACAGAAACTCTGCTCTTTCCTGTTGAACTGTACAACATTTGCATCCCAGAATTAGCTTATCTCAATTTTTTATTTACTTTATACAGAAAATAATTGGAATAGATGCATGCAGCGTGTTGATTCCCGAGAGCTGAACTCAGTAAGACACACACACACATCCCCCACTCCCAGCTCTTTTTTCTTCCAGATATTGTCAGAGATTTCTGAAAGTATTATGCCCAGCACAACTCAGTTCTCCATGAACATTTCTCCTCTTTACCATAGCTTGGAGCTCACCTGGATAGATGAGTCTCTTGGTGTAAGTGCTGTACTTACCAGCACTAGGGACAGATAGCTTTGCTCCCATCTCTTCACTGTCATTTGTGCCTTCCTGACAGTCACCTTCTGCCTTTGCTTTTCTGGATCCTCATGAAGATGAAATTTAATTCCTTCTTGAAGAAGGATTAAGTATTCTTTAACCAGTAAGAGGTCCCTATACACCAATTCTATGTAAGATAGGGATGGTCAAGATAATGACATTTACTTGTTAAAGACTGATGGGGATGGGGCAGTTTGTGCTCTGGCTACTTCCAAAAGGCAGAATTCCCTCAGAAATTAAATGTGTTTATCCTGGAAAGGTTTGGGGAAACTATTGAGTGACAGACCTGCTTGGCAGAAATGGAATATATGTCAGCATGCGCTGTTTTTTGTTGGTTTTTTTTTTGTTTACCCCCTTCACATGCAAACACTATCCCCATGATATCTGTATTTTCTGGTCCTGTCAGCTTATCCTATCGAATCAGAATGTTCACCTACCTTGCCATGTACCCTGTGCTTTTTCACTTTGTTCCCCTGCCATCTGTCTCTTCTGTAATCCTGTATTAGTGGACTTACTGTTTCTTATTCTATCTGCATCACTGAGTCCCTTAAAAGTAGAAAACCCTGCTTTTCTACTAGGATTTTGTAAATGTATTAAGTGATTTATGTCTTAGTCGTATCGGTTAGGAGAATGCGTTAGTAACTTACTAGAAGGAATCTATGTACAACAGTAAGTACTCATGCAAGTGCTAGCCTAGGTTGGGACTTGTCAGTCTTTTTCTTTTGTAAATCTTCAGCTTATTTATTAAGAATTGTAAAAGGTCTGCCTAATATGATTACTAAAAACTAACTTTTTTTTTCCTTTCCTCTTCCAACCCAAGAATTTGTCCCTTTGTACAGCAGCTCTAATGTACATCCTGAGTAGAGATCGTTTGAACATGGATTTAGACAGAGCTAGTCTAGATCTGATGATACGGCTTTTGGAATTGGAACAAGATGCTTCTTCTGCCAAGCTGCTGAATGAAAAAGACATGAATAAAATTAAGGAAAAAATTCGGAGACTGTGTGAAACTGTTCACAACAAACATCTTGATCTCGAAAACATCACGGTGGGTATCATGCTTTTATTTGAAAGCCTTGGCAGTAGTGGAATGCTTAATAAAATGGAACTTGTAAGAATCATCCTTAATCTCATATGTCCCAGCTAAGGAGTCATGACTTTTTGTTTACCTTCTGTGTATATATGATTACACTGCAAGTATCATCTTTAAATTTGAAATTTCCTTTCTAAAAGGCTTTTAGTAGGATAAAGTTACGATGTTCTTCAGCTGTCTGATTCACTATTCACCCCTGCTAAGCTTAGCTAGTTAAAGGTAACAATTAAAAACAAGTAACACTTTAAATAACAATGTGTTTAAAGGCCACGTTTAGATTATTTGATGTTGTTTCTTTCCATAAATTATATATATACGTTCACAAACAACAGGGATTCTCTATATGGGAATAAGAGTATCGTGGGTTAAATTGAAAATGTGGTGCAGGTTCTTCCATTCATTCAAATAAAAATCTGTCCTACAGGAACTGATTTCTCTCTGCCCAAAGTGTGGTGGCAGATCTGTTGATTACCATAAAGGTGGATGGGTTTTTTTTTTCCTTCCTTTCTCAAACGTACTTGTTTTTTATTAATGTATCTTCAGCTGCAAGAGAGCGAACTGGTTTTGTTTACAAATAAATTGGACCATGGTTTGATGCTAACAGCAAGCTAGCTTGAAAAATAAAGAATAAGTTGCAAGTCTTTTTAAAAGAGTGTATTTAAAGAGTTGATGACAGATTGACTAGATGAGTGGCCATAGATGGCAAAAATTAGTCATGTGTTTTTTACTTGCACCATATTTCAGTATAATAGATGTTAGTATGATCTTATTTTTTTGACATCTTGTAATACATTCTTTTAACATTTTAGAGATTCTTACTAGGCTTTTGCCGTTTTTCATGTAATACTTGCACCCAACAGGAGACACTTCTGATTTATCGTTTATGAAGTGAGCTTTTTATCTCTGCAAGTAATGTTCCAACTCCTGCCAGTAATCTGCAGTTAAGATTGTATTCCATTTTAGGTTGGATTAAAAGATGGTATTCCTTGTGGAGCTGGCATTTTCTTTTGTAGTTTTCGTGAATTTTTTGGTCAGTTTAGCAAGGGTTTGGTTTCGGTTTTTATCCCAAAATTCTAGCTACGGAACAGATAGCTGAATTGGTATGAAAAGTCAGTATTAGTAGCAGTAGAAAGAGCTAAATTTGGAGGGAAGAAGATAATGTTGATGACACAATTCTTAATCTTGGTAATCTGTTTGTGGTGACAAAGGAGAATTGTTTCGGTTTTAGGTTTGTTTCCTACAAACCTACGAAATGTGCAGGTAAGGGGTTTGTATTAATTTTCTGGCCTTTGAAATCTGCAAAGAAAGAATGAATTTGAGATTATTTTCTCCACTTCCAGCTTACTCTCTGAATTCACATGATACAATCTGAAGAAACGGACAAAGAATGAAGTTCGTTCTCTAGGTAGTGATCAGCTAGGAATTGGTGTAATCAGTGTCTTATTTCAGTGAAGGCAGCTCACGTAGCTGACAGTCCCTCAGTGCCAGGATATCTTTTGCACTATAAAATGTAAGACAGCTCCCTTTATTAAGCATGGAACAGCTGGTGCAGGTTCCTCATTGCTAAAGCATCCAGCCACACAGGCCACTGTCTCCTATTGGAGCTTTTCTCATATTCAGAATCTGAACTATCCTGATGGTTTTTTATGAACTGTAATTCTGTTCTTGTGTTTTCTTAGGCATGGGTTTTAAAGGGAGAGGATATATCAAAAGGGACTCTGTCTTGTGAGGAAGTTGTCCATGAGTAAAGAGTAATATCATAGGCCATCAGTTGCAGCTGGCTTGCTTTTTTTTTTTTCTCTGAGGCATCTCTATTTCTTAAGATTATGTCGAGCTGTTGTAATGTGTTGAATACTGTAGTACCTCACAGATGGAAACTGGTTCCCTCCCAGCTGCACCATCTAGAATTAGAGACATACAGTGTTTAAAGAATATATGCAAGCCAAATGAGATGATTAGGTTCTCTTCCAATTTATGATAGTAGCAATGGTAAGTTGAGACAATAATGAACTTTGTGTGTAGAAGATAAAGTTACTTTCACATAGATGTCTGTCATGAGATACAATAAGTAATCTCTGTTTTGTAACAGATGACAGGCAGAAAATGCTAACAAAAATGCAAATCTTCTGGGGGTAAAGAAAAGATCTGTGCTTTTTCAGACGCTGACATATCCACTGAGATACAGAAGGATTGCAGCAGATGTTTTGATAATGCCAGTTTGTGCCTAACTGGTTACACCTTCAGGTTTTTTTTTTTATTCTTACACAGATCAAAGAAAGGTGGTCAATACTGCCTATCTCTTTCCACAGACAATATTGTTTGTGTGGCTATCTAGAAGTTAGATCAGGCTAATTTTTGAGTATTCAAACAGGTATTCAAAGGGTTCTGTGTTTAGACTGCTAGGAACATTAAAAATGTAAACCTAGAAATTGAAAAGGAGTTCTCTGTGGGTTGAATTTGTTCTAGGTTTTTTTTTTTTTTTCCTGGCTCAGAAGAAGATAAAACCTGAAGAACTTTGCCTTCATGCTAGCAAATGGCACTTGCCTGTCAGTCAGCATAGCCCTCTGTAGCTGATGCTTGCAGCTAGCTCCTCTCTGAAAACCTTCAGAAGCGACTTCTCTTTTCACTTGGTGAAAGAGGTTATTCTGTTTTTCACTCACAGCATAAGGCTGAAAGCTTAAGGGAACCATATTTTGACCCTTTGGTATTAAAATTTCATAATAATTGACATAAAAATTGGATAGAATGGATTACTTTCCTCAAAATGAAAAGGTTACAAGTTTGATTCATTTTATTTAAGAAAAAAATAAAAATACTGAGATTTGTGTTCTTATGACCAGAAGTGTAAATATCAAATTATATTCTGCTGGAGTTTTTTTGAAGTCTTATTGCCCTTTGGTGGAAAACTAAGCGCCATATTTTAAATATTGTGTGTCCTTTGAGCTTTCATGGTGAAGGTATTTAGGAAGTTAACTATATCATTTGTAGCCGTTAAGATTTCTAAGGAGAGTTTTTAATCAACTTCTATCAATGTGGTTTACTTTATGCATGATTTTAGATACCCATGTTACAGTATTTTCAAGCTCGATCTATAAAAGGGAAGGGAATCATCTGGAGAGGATGGGAAAGCTTCAGAGCGCTAGGGATCTGTCAAACTGCTGTCTTCAGGTGCTCTCCCCTCCTGCCTCAAAACACTTTCTCATTTAGTTGGCTTCAGAATGGAAGTTCTCTGTCCATTGCTTAAAATATCCTCATCTCCTTTAGCATTGTGTTTTTAACTGAACAATTTTTAAAAGTGTGAGGTTTTGAATCTTATATCTCCCAGTGATGGGATGAGAACACTCAGTAACCGAGTGTGTTTAGTTTCCCTCCTGTGGGAAGACTCGATGAGATGCTGATGGCGATTAAAAGTAGTTGGCAGTTTCCCAGGTGGTGCAACAGTTGCAGGCATAATTGCAGCTTTATCTTCGTTTGGTCTGTGGTGGGGAATTGAGAAGCTGCTGAGTCACAGAGGAATGAACAACCTATTGTAGATTTGCTGCTGCTTGTGTTCTCTTGCCCCCCACAACACTTTCATGATTCAAGGCCGCTTCCATTTGTTGGAGAAACGCGGTTACTAACTCCATGCTCATCAGTGACAGTGTGCTGCAGAGCTTGCTCCCAAAAAAGGGGAATAACTAACTTTGGGTGGTAACCTCTTCTTTACCAAGACTAATCTTCAACTTTCTTTTCCTCCTTGGAAATCAGTATTTTGAGAACAAGGAAAGCAGCTGAAGATGTTGGGGGGGCTCATACGATTTATAACTTGATTTTCCAAGACAATGGGGTGTTTACTCAAGCCTGGTGAGTACTGGTATTCCCAGGAGGTGCTGAAGTTTGAACTGGCATGCTGGAATGTGCTTGGAATAAGCACAGCCCTCCTTGAAGCATTACAAATCAGGTATGTCAGGGAGGGAAGATAACTTGAGAGTGGTTAAATTCAGCTGGCTTTAATGAGATCTTATGGCTTTTTTCTGACCTTTCATTGTTCTATTTATGTACCATATATGAAACTATTAGGCTTATAGTAGTCCAGATTTGCCTGTGAGTTTTCCAGGTGTTACAGAAGTCTATACTGGTCACTTTTGTGTAGGTGTAAATTTATACATATGTATATGTTTTGTCATTTATATTTGCCTTTTATTAGAGGCATTTGGAAAAACAAGTTACAGTCTTTGTGTTATAAATGGTGTTAGTTTTGGTTAAAAATGTTGCAGGGGATTAACTAAGATAATCACCTAAAATCTCTTCAACTTGTGTTTGTAGGGAGTAAACTTACCTTTGCTGTCGTTGAATTTTGATATGTATTCCTCTTTTTTAAAAAAAAAAAAACAAAAACACAAAACCAAAACAAAACCAAAACCCAACAGTAAATATAGTAAGATTTCCTACAGTGTTTTAGTTTAGTGATCTTCTATGGGTTCAAAATTAAAACCACAAAATACCTACGTTAGAATCAAATGTATTCTACAAGCAGCAGAGCCAATGCATCTGGGAGACAGAGAACCAGTGTTCACTGTGGCTTTTCTTGGGTTTTCTCCTGATTTGTCTGTTTCCTTCCTCCACTTCTTTTGATAACAAGAGAAAGAGATGAAGGAAGGCTGCTTGGGTTTTCTAAGTTATTAATAAAATGGAGGAAAAGTTGAAAAGGCAAAGCACCTTTTTCTGAGTTCTGAGTCATTTTGTTAACGTTGCCCTGCCCATCCTTGCGCCCTCTGCTGCTCCTGCTACTCAGAACCTCTAGCTTTGGTTTTCTGCATTCGGTATGACGTGTATTTGTATGGTTTGATATATTGGCTACAGCTGCATATGATGATTTCACTAATTCTGGAACCTAACTCTTTCAGACCGGGCATTTGGCAATGGAGACGTTACTGTCTCTCACCTCAAAACGAGCTGGGGACTGGTTTAAAGAAGAACTGCGACTTCTAGGTGGTCTTGATCATATTGTAGATAAAGGTATATTGGAGATGCTGCTTTGACAGTGTGAAAAATTAGTAAATCTTACTAAGATGTTTGTTTTTCTTAATGTTCATTTTTTGTGGTTAAAAATAGAAATGTGTTTTTCTCAGCAATGTTAAAAATAAAGTACACGATTTGGTATCAAGTCAATGGGAAATATTAGTGACTTTAATCTGCTGCATGTGGGATTGAAAGTAGTTTTAAGGTTAAACAGAATGTGTATAATATTGTGTATAATGTGTGAGATTAAAAATGGCTTAATCTTAGACAGAATACAGATTACTGTGTTGCATATCTCTGTACAGCACACATACAGCATGCTTATTCTAGAGTAAGATCTCCTTTAGAGTCTTCTAGAATTATTTTCAGGCTTGATATTTTTAACTAAATATCCCAGAGGAAGTCAGGCCTTCAAGAAGAAATGGTCATTTTTTGGTTTCCTTATTTTTTAAAAAAGATATGTCTTGGATAGGTTTTTTGGATCAGCATCTCACAGATTGGAAAAGGGACATTTCTAAAATGGATTCTTGAGCTGAATAAAGCTTGGTCTTAAGTAAGCACAGGAGTGGACAAAGGAAGGATTGAAGAGATGGAAGCGTTCAACTTGCACACAGTTTCAGACTTGTAAAGTGTGGGGAGAATGTGCTTGCTGTATCTTTTTTCTGTTCTACAGAACAGTGCATTACAGTTAAGGAGCATAGTCATGTGCTGTACAATCTCTTCATTGTCAGTAGAAAATAAAATACACAGGTGATTTGTGGCAACAATCACAAAACTTGTAAATACAAAATTGTAAGTTGTTTTTTTTTTTAATTTGCTTGGAGAAATGAAAAACTTTGGAATGCTGATCATGTCTTCACCATTGTTTACTAGTATTAGATTTTTGTGAAGTGTAAAATAAGGTCGATAGCAACTCTCTGAGTAGCTAGCTAGTTTGTACGCTTAGCTTTTGAAGACCTTTTACTGATAGTGGAAAACAACTTCTTTTTGTTGTTTAGTTAAAGAATGTGTGGATCACCTAAGCAGTGATGAAAATGAAGAGAAATTGGTTGCTTCGTTATGGGGTGCAGAAAGATGTTTACGGGTCTTAGAAAGTGTGAGTATGAGCAGATGCATTTCATTTCTGAAAACCACTTTTCCTAAAGCAGACCTTTTCAATGTTACATTCTTTCAATATGTAGTTACATAATAACACTAAATGTTGATTATTTTTTATAGAAGATACTAACTTTCTGATGTTTATCAGTGTTCCTAGAATGTTTGTTTTAAAATTTCTTTTACCCTTTGGTATGTATGCACAACATTGCAAGTGTATTTTTGGTAAGAATAATCGAATTTAACATGATGCTTTTTCTTAAGTGCCTACAAAAAGCTGCTGTTTATGGATGTTGTTTTCGAGGCATGAGTTTGACTCTCTACTATGTGTCTAGTAATAACAGGTCATTATAAAGCAGTATTTTCTTAGAAGCAATAAATTGATGTGTGTTTTAAGAATTGCTACTTTCAAACATCAGCTGCCTAAGTGCTGAAAGAGGAAACTGCCCTAAAAGTCAAACTAGACCTCAGTTAAATGTGTACATTGAGATGATAAATATTTTTTGATGAGAACTTTGAACAGAATTAAAATACATGGTACTTTTGTAGAGCTTAATTAACAGGAATTGTGAGCATATGCTTCTTTACAATGCCTTGTTTTGCGGAGTTTCGTATTTGTTACTAGTGTTACTCTTTTTGTATTGTGATATGGTAAGCAAGCAGAAGAGTGTTGTGATGTTTTAGCAGTATGTCTCCACGCATCAAAAAGTGACGTTCAGGTTCCGAGTACAGGTTAATGAATCTTCATGAACACCTTAAACCCAAGTTACTGGGCAAGTAGCTGCAGTGGTAACTTGTTTTCTTCACTAAAATACAACAGACTCAAAGATAGTGTAAAAGTAAGCTAAAAACTGAGAAAGATGAACAATTGTTGAAGTACTAATTGAAGGGTACCTGCTTAAAAATTAATGGCACCTAGCTCTTTACCTGCCTTCTGAAGAGTCAGAAGAAAAATTTCAGATCCAATTTCTGCTTTTGTATGTGATAGATGGAATTGCCAAGCAACAATAGAAGAGCCTTGTTTAGTAGTAGATAGAATATCCAAATTTGAACTGAAGGGCAGTTTGTGATGTAGTAAGATCCTTAGGAACTTTGGAGAGGTGATGAAAATCAACATGCCAAATCATGCAGATTTAAGAGAAGAACTTTTACTGTTTCTGAGAATTGTTTCTGAATCTCAGGCAAGGGAAGCAAGGAAAAACTTGATTTTTATGGTTGGATGCAACTACTCAGAAGTGTAGTTGATGTGAAGTCCTGAAAATAACATTATGTATATAATTGTATTCTGTGTTATGTTTTTATATATGTTTACATATACATATATACATGCACACTTGGGACGCTGTAGTCCCAGGATATAGATTCAGGGTTCTACTGTGGCAGAACATTCTGCCACACAGTTTCTGTGCTTACTGTATGAAGGAAGATGGTTTTATCTTCGGTGCCACACTTTTGTGTGATTAATTACAAGGTGAATGCTCCAAGGAAATATTGGACAATGATAAGTGAAAGAAATGTGGAACTGAATAAAGTGAGGTGGTAGTGGAAGGGAATGCTTCTCTTTCAAGGAAAGAAGTCCCATTTTTAATATTACTTTTTCCTCCTCTTTTTAGGTAACTGTGCATAATCCAGAAAATCAGAGCTATCTGATAGCATACAAAGACTCGCAACTCATAGTCTCCTCAGCTAAGTAAGTGGTAATGAAAGGACAATTTTGCAGACCGCCGCACATGATAAGGGGAAAAAGAAAGTTATACGAGAGAGAGGATTCGGGGGGAGGGAACTCCACAGTTTCCACTGTTGCTTTTCATTAAAAAATGCTAAAGTTAATTTAGATGAGGATATGGGTAACTGCCTGAGTGCCACCAATATGTAGTGCTGCGATTGTTGGTTCTGTAGAAGCTGCAAACTGTGGATTCAACTCCTTCTGTACGAAGTTAATATCAACACAGAAGAGGGCAGTTGGGAAGCTACATTTATTTATTTTCATTATGCTTAAGTGTTTACTGAAGTGGAGCATAACAGAATTGACAAGGTAACTAAGAATTAAAATAGGGAAATTCTGTTCTTTGATGTTCTCCTCGGCAAAGATGCTTGTAGAAACACCTCTAACCCATTTATCAATCTGGGAGAGGTCTCAGTTGGCTGGCAGAGGTTGTATCCTTCTTGTTGTAAGTTAGATATTCTGTGTATTTCTTTAAGTTAAAAAAAAAAAAGCTAGCAAACAACAAATGACAGTTTACTATGCTATTTAGACCAATGTGTATTTTTGACATTTTTAGTTGTAATTGAAATCGGTGTTTTTGCTTTAACATGAAGCTAAAGTCATGCATTAGAATCATGCCTGTGGTCCAGTAGTGTTATGAGATAAAGATTTTACTGCTAGGAAGTCGCGTGTCATTTACATATTTCTTACAGAATGGAAATAGCTCTGAGGAGAGAACAAGAGAACATTTAGGTAACACTGTCAGAATAACGTTGTGCCTTGACGGTCAGAGGATATGAGAGGCTGGGTTTGTAGGAAGATATCTTTTGTAAGGCCATGTGATGAAGTTGAAAAGGAAAACTAACTTTTGCTCTTGAAATCTCAAGCTGATAAAACTCTAAGCCACAAAGCTTCCCAGGTTTTTGTTTTCACAGTTTCAGTTGAGCTCATGAAATATTCTATAGGTGATAAGTATATTATCTCACCCTACAGACTGGGCATCTGGATATTGGAAAAATGCTGCATAAGCTCTGCATTTGAGGTTTTTTTTCCTGGTGAAATGAGTATAAAGGTGGAATGTCCTCTATGTTGTGGAGGTAATTTTGTTCTGCATCTTCTCCCTGTAGAGCGCTGCAGCATTGTGAGGAATTAATCCAGCGATATAATCGTGCTGAAGACAGTATCTGTTTACCAGACAATAAGCCTCTGCCTCACCAGAATGTCACTAACCATGTGGGTAAAGCAGTGGAAGACTGTATGAGGGCCATCATTGGTGTCTTGCTCAACCTGACAAATGATAACGGTAAAACAAACAAAAAAAATTTGCATGTTCTGTGTTAAAGCATTAGATAAAACATTAATGTAAGCCCTTTTCTTACACTGATCATGGTTTTTCTGCGTACAATGCAATAAAGCAGTTATGTACAGTAGATGCTTGCTTTACAGGAATCAGTAATTTGCCTTTGCGAATTGGATGAATGATTGCAAGTATGAAGTGTTAAGATGCTTACTTTGGCTAAGAGAGTCCTGTTTGCCTTTAGGGCCAAAAGGTTTTTATGAATCTACTTACGATTATGAAAATGTGTATTTTCAAAATTGAGCCTCAAAACTCTTTTTGTTTACAGAATGGGGTAGTACAAAAACAGGTGAACAAGATGGTCTGATAGGCACAGCTATGAATTGTGTGCTTCAGGTTCCAAAGTTCCTACCTCAAGAACAGAGATTTGATATTCGGGTGCTGGTAAGCTATTGTATTTGTTACATTAACATAAAATTATTTGCCCCCTTCTTGTGCATTTAACTACTTTGATTCCAAATTAACGAGCAGCCTCTGCAGTTTTCATTGACCTATATATATATATACTTAGTGAGGCACTTAAAGAAGGTTTCTGTAAGGATTTGGTGGTTTTGAGCTCTAACCATTTTTCCTGTGTTTGGTGGAGAAAAGTGCTCTGCTAGGTGAACAAAGAGACTTAACTAAATAAGTCTGTGAATTATGTAATTTTCAAAGGTCCTTTCAACTTTAGAAATATAGTGGATGTTGTTGTTTGGGATAAAGACTTCGTCAAATTTGTCAACCTCAGCTTATGTAAAATGGGTCTATGCGACCTAAATAGCAACAGTGGAATTGTGTATGTGGAGAATCTTGTAAGAATATGGAGGTGAGGATTGAACACCTGAATCTCTAATCTGTAGATGAAATCTCATCTTTAAAAACGTTTTTATAGTTGGAATTGGAAAAACGGAGATTCCTGCATACTAGTACTTGTATACAGGGATCTCAGTTTTGCCTCGTATCCTGATCCCTCTGTCTGTCAAACTGTTTCATAAAGGTGTGTATTAAGTTACGTATCCTCAGAAAGATAAGGCCTAAAGAAGACATATATCTGGATAGATGTTTTTTGCTGAATTATCTTTTTTAATGCGTGTAATTCTTTTCGACTCTCCAATTCTTGCAGGGATTGGGTCTGTTGATCAATCTAGTAGAATACAGTGCTCGGAATAGGCACTGCCTTGTCAATATGGAAACATCATGTTCTTTTGACTCCTTCTGTACGGGAGAAGGAGATGATAGCCTAAAGATAACTGGACAGATTGATGCTGTTCAGGCTTTAGTGCAGGTAAGAAGTGTGTTTTTCCTGTAACAGTTACCATTTCGCATTATCAGACTGTCAAGGGGAAAAGGGGAACTCAGCTATGAAGATTTGTCAGAATTTTTTTCTGTGTAGTATTTTGAGTAATACAACTTAGTGGGGGAAGAGGGATGCTGCTCCCAGTTTTGACTTTTTCAGTACATTACGGAAACAGCTTTCCTGGTAAAAGACAGTGGTATCATTATTACAGACATCCAAAGGCTACTCTCATGCTCCATAAAGCTTTCTTGTTCCTATACAGTTTATTTCTAGTTTTCTTGTTACTGAATGGTTTACTTCTCGTTTTGTTTTAAACCAGCTGTAAAAATTGTAAGCTACTCTTGTCTTACCTACTTTGCTTCCATAGATTATTTTTTTTAAGTACTATCTTTTGGGGAGTTTGCAACTTTAAATTAAAAAAAAAATTTAAGTATCATGCTTTATAAAAAGCAATAAAATATGGATGTAATGATTATGGATGTGAAGCAGCATTCTTAAATGTTGTATTGACTAACTTGTTAAAAACCAGAAATACACCAATAATTTTGGTGAATGAGTTCCACCATGCAAACTAAAACGAAAGAATTGAAATTACAGCTTTTTTATTTCAATGGAGATGATTTTATGAACACTTCTAGCAGTTCTTAACTAGTTACTTAACTATGTGAAATAATTGTCCAGGAGGAGACAAAAAAAAAAAAATCAACAATAAAAATAATAATATTAAATATCTTAATGTATAGAGCTCGGCAAAGCAGTATTTAAAACTGGTGGTTGGGTGGTTTGGGAAATAATTCACATGATATAAGTGTGCAATATGAGGTTGTTGGTTCAGTCACATCCTTGATAAGTCATTTCAAATTACTCTTTCAAATTTTTGCTTTTAATGTATCGAGGGAAAAACTGAGAGAGCAAAGAGGGGATAGCTAACATGAAAAGAAAATGAGGATTGGTAGAGAACAAAAACAGACAGGAAAATATGGCAACTTTTAGTCTTCAAGCTGTGTCTCAAAGGAAATGATTAAACATTTACGATGCCCAAGAGGAGCCTGCTGACTGCTTCAGTGCTGGGGAGGGAGGGAGGCCTTTTCTGTAGAGCACAGCATTAGTACTGGGATATATTGTATTTTCCTTTGAAGATGAAAAGGCTATTGTTAATAAAAGTATTGAAGACTAACTGTATTAAGGGGTGAATTGTGAAGGGGAAATAAACTTTCAAGTATTAACTCGATGTGTTTAGGGTTTAATTTATAATGGAAATCCTTCTGAAATTTTCCCCATTAGCTATTTCTTGAGCGTGAGCGAGCGGCACAGCTGGCTGAGAGCCAGACAGACGAATTGATTAAAGAAGCTCCCACTGCTCAGCATGATAAGAGTGGGGAATGGCAAGAGACAAGTGGGGAGATACAGTGGGTCTCCACAGAAAAGCCAGATAGTACTGAAGAGAAAGATAAGAAGGAAGAAGATGATGAAGAACTTGATCTTAATAAAGGTACGTTGTCTGGTTGTGATGAGCTCAGAAAAGGCAAAGAACTCTATGATTGCATAAATTCCCACCTTGTCCTCTGCTTCCTATCTGCATGCAGTCCCTTGGGCTGAGATATCCTCAGCGTATCCCCCAGGTGAAGCTGTTACAGATCATAAGTAGGAGTAGGAGCAGTTCAGAGCTGAGGCATGAGAAGTGAAAGAAGTTATGCTACTTTTCATTTTGTTAATAGTACCGTCTATCAGTTCCTTTTAAAAAAAGAGGGAAGAAAAAAACCAAACAAACAAACACCAAACCAAACAACTGTAAACATTTTTATGGACATTCTGTGTAAGAAATATTCTGGAAGGGATGGCTTTTAGGCCTTTATCTTGTTCTTCTGAATCAGTCCTTGGAAGTTACCTGCCTTCATCTTGTTTTCCAGGATATCATGACCCATTGTTATTTCATGTTATTTCTAGGTATTTCCCGCCCCC
>NW_009616843.1:0-23929 GCF_000690535.1 Cariama cristata
GTGGGATGAGCAGGTTCACAGTGCGCTGGCTGAAGAACTAGCTGAAGGGCAGGTCTCAAAGGGTTGTAAGTGAACAGGGCTACACCTAGCTGGCTACCAGTACTGTTCCTCAGAGCTCAATTCTAGGGCCAGTTCTGTTCCATATATTTGTCAATGATCTGGATGCAGAAGTTGAATGCACCGTTAGCAAGTTTGCTAATGATACAAGACTGGGAGGTGCTGTTGACCCTCTCAAGGGACAGGAGGCCTCGCAGAGGGATCTAGGTAGATTGGAGTGTTGGGCAATCATCAGGGCATGAAATTTAACAAGAATAAATGCTGGACACTGCACCTGGGACTGAGTAACACCAGGTACAAGTATAAATCGGGAGAAGAGGAGTGGCTGGAGAACAGCCCTGCAGAAAGGGATCTGGGGGTGCTGGTTGGCAGCAGGCACAATAGGAGCCCGCAGTGTGCCCTGGCAGCCCAGAGGGCAAACCCCATCCTGAGGTGCATCAAACACAGCATAGCCAGCTGATCAAAAGGGGTGATTATCCCGCTGGATTCGGCATTGGTGCAGCCTCACCTTGACTGTTGTGTATGGTTCTGGGCCCCACAATTTAAGAAGGATGTGGAAGTCCTTGAGTGCGCCGAGAGGAGGCCAACAGAGCTGGTGAAAGGGCTGGAAGGCATGTCCTGTGAAGAGCAGCTGAGGACTTTGAGCTTGTCTAATTTGGAGAAAGCAGGCTGAGGGATGCCTCATTGCTCTCTGCAGCTTCCTGAGGCAGGGAAGCAGAGAGGGAGGTGCTGAGCTCTTCTCCCTAGGATCCAGTGACAGGACTTGTGAGAATGTCTCAGAGTTGCATCAGGGGAGGTTCACACCTGACATGAGGATGCATTTCTTTACTGAGAGGATGGTCAAACACTGGAACAGATTTCCTAGAGAAGTGGTCGATGCCCCAATCCTGTCAGTGTTTAAGAAGCATTTGGACAATGCCCTTAATGACATCCTTAATATTTGGTCAGCCCTGAAGTAGTCAGGCAGTTGGACTAGAGGATCATTGTAGTTCCCTTCCAACTGTAATTATTCTATTTCTATTTCCAAAATTAATAAACACACTAAAAATCACAGATTCAGTGTTGATTTTATAGGTCATCATAATCTCGTCAGACTTCTTTGGTTAATTTCTTTGTGTCCAAGAAGCAACAGTTACTCATCCATCTCTCTGCCCTAGGAGCTAAATGAGCTCCTTGGCTGTCCCTACACTAACATCTCCCACATGTCACTTCTAGAAGACATCTTTCTCTCCAAATTGCCTAGTTGTTTTATTAAACAAGGTAAACTTAAAGCATGTTCTCAACCTATAGCTAGCTTGGCAGATGGCTATTTCTGTATGTTTTTTTTACATATGTATGTATGTGTGTTTGTACATATTCTGTATCTTTTATTTGTGCATGTATGTTTCTAGGGATTGTGTGCCTAAAAGATTATCTTTTTTTTCTAGCTACACCAGTTGGTCTGAGAGCTGCCACCTCTTGACCTGCAAACACTGGCTTGCCTGATGTCTAACTCTTTTTATTGCTTGTAACAAATTTCTGTTAGAAGATCAGGAAGGAGAATTTCACACATAATTTCCAGACAGGAAAGACCGAGTCCAGACTAATTAAGGGATAGCTCTTTATTCAGAAAAGAAATTTAGCTCTAATCAGTTATAATACTAGTTAGAAGCTATATACATGGGAGAGTTTCCTCAGTGTGGTCTCTCTTCTCAACCACCAGTTAAACCAACCCATACAGACCATGGTATCCCCTTAGGTGTTACTAAATTGTGCATAGGCATGAAAGTATTTCTTCATCAATAAGGATACAAATTAAACTCTTTAATTGCCAAAGCAAACTGCAATACACACACAGAGTTTATGCCATGATTAGGTAGAAAACCCTGAAAATGCTGTCTCTAATTTTTTAAAGACCTAATGTTATTCTGAGATAGCTTAATCTTCATTCTCTAAATATTTAGGACCTGCAGGAACAACTGTAAATGAAGGACTATGGAGCTGTCCTCTCCTATAGTTCATGCTAAGGTGTCCAACTGTCATTGTAACAAGTTCACAGTAGTGTTAAATTCAGTGATTTGATTTTAATCAGTTAGAAAGTCTGGTGTCAAAAAACAGTACAAAGTCAAAGCTGTAACCGAGCTTACTTGCTTTGAACTTCCTTCTAGAGACAAGATGTGATAAACATGACAGAGACTCATATTAAGGATAGCTTTCTTCTGTCTGCATCACTAAGAGCCAGGCAGGTTATAAACCTGTTAGGGGATTATGGTGACCTGGTAATATAGATAAATCTGTAGGGACACCCACTGAAAAATTTCCCAGTGTGTGGATGTTTTTGCAAAACTAGCCATTCAAGGACATATAAAGACAAGCTTAGTGACCTCCTTTCTTTCTCCAAGCAGGTGTTCTTCATTACCAACGTCCCCCGAATTGTGTTAAGTAAATCACATATAATTGATCACATAACGATTAATGGGATAATAAGATAATGAGAATTGCAAAAGAGCCATTAGAAGAGATTGTTACCCCAGTCACTGTCAAGATGAACGTAACAGAATGAGACAGCATATATTGTGTTTGACAAGTTCTCTATAGTGAAATCATCAGTAAAGTGGCCATCAGGGGAAATGCAGGGCAGCAGAGCAGTTACTCCTTACTTTTAAACTGACACTGATGAGGCCCTGAAAAGACTTTAGAACAGACAGATAGCAAATACAAAAGAATTTCCTCAACTTGTCGTAGTTCCAGGAAGAAATATTAGATACATAGGGTTTAACTTCAGGGCTTATTTTGTTATACTATGACATCATGTCATCCTAAATGGCTCCTGCTCTGTTGACCTGCCAAACAGGAAGACACAGGCACAAGCCCTGACTGTTTGTTGGGCAAATTCCCCAGCCGCACTTCTTCATCTACTTCTGAGCATCTCTTTAGGGCCTTGGGAGCTCCTGCTGCTAATCAAAGGATTTCCCTGTCTACAAGAACATGATGGGGACTGACATACTCATGAAGTAACACTTTTAAAGTCCCATACAAAAATGACAGTAAGCAGAACTGGAATAATCCTTTTATAGTTCCGTTGGTTTTACTGATACACACCAAGACAAGATCTCACTCATCTTGCCTAGGCTGTCATTGAGTAAATAAAATTTAGGCTTGATACAATCTAATTTCCAAACACAGTCCACACTGCTATCCAAGTGAGTCATTTGCATTCCCACGAGTTGGACAGCTGACCTTCTTGTGGAGTCAAAAGTCCATATTGTTTCCCAATTCAAATATGCACTAACTTTAAATTTTTAGAGAAAAATACATAATTGTCACCAGTACATGATGTTTACCAAAAGCTGCTTGCAATGGGCAATAGTCAGTCCTTCTGAATTCTTTCTGAGTTCATATTGTAGAATCATTTGCTGCTGGTATTAAGAAACCTGTAGGAAAAATTGCTGTTAAAGGCTTCATATCTTCTAGGATTCATAAGTCTTGCATGGATGATTCTTTTGGGTTTTTTAGTCTGCAAAAGTGTCTAAGTTAATGACTGTCAAGACTAGTGCACCAATAGTGTCAGTAGTCTTGAGAATTTCAGTAAATATCTTATGTGAGCATTTAAATTACACTCCTAAGGAAAAGAGAAAAAAAAAAAAACACACTAAAAAAAAAAAACAAACAGAACAACACTTCATGTATTTTCATTGTCACAGGCCATGTATTAGTTGCTGTGATCTGTGCAATTGCTTGTTACTTTGTTAAATTGTATTTAAATTTTATTTATTGCTTTTATGCATGATTGCCTTACTCAGGCTACTTTACCCAATTAGCCTGTTCTTGAACATGTACACTCTTAGCTTACTGATAATTAGGGTTCTCATTGCTGAAAATAAATTGCACACTTATCTACCACTTTCCAGGAAATTAAAATAAGTCAAACAATGAACTTGATAGATCTCTGAAAGGGATTTCCCTGGCTGTACAGAATTTTTTTTCACAGGGAAGTTAAATATCCTCTTACTTTAATGCCATTTGTGCTGAAAGACCCTGAACTAAAACATAATAATTCTTTCCCTCATGGTGGTTGCCCTGTCACCAATCCACAAGCTGATGCACAAGTTACCATAACTTATTTATTGTTAACAAGACCACAGTATGGTACATGGTCTTAACCCTTGTAATGATTCCCTCTCTTAGAAAGGAGTAGAGAAACGCTCATGCTCTCATAATTACAGAAGATAATCCATGGAGTAGCTTAGCCTGCTGCAAGGAAACCATTACCTAGAATGCTTTTATTTCCACATCTTAGAGCTGCATAAGTAAACATGGCTTCAGTAGAAGCTTAATGCTTGTTTCACCTCTGTCTGCTTCTAAATAAGGATGATGAAAAGTATGTAACTGCCTCCTTAAAAGTTCCTATTTGTTATTCTTCCAGTGCAGAATGTAAGACTATCAAGTGAAGCTAGGAGGAACAGGATTCAAAACAAACAAAAAGAGGTCGCTTTTGCTATCAGAGGTAGTAGCACTCTGGAAGTCCCTACCAGTGTATGCTATCATGCAAAACGTATTGGGTTTCAGTGGAAGAGCGAGCAAGCACTTTAAAGAAAGCAAGCACTTTAAAGTGAGATCCTTTAAAGACTTCTAGATAAACAAACCGCATCAGATTCATGAAGTTCCCCTCAGATAAAAGAAGTGAGAGGCTTGGGAGAGTACCTGGAAAAAGTACAACGTATATTTGCCGTTAATATTTTTCTTGGGCATCTACTCAGTGGCTACTGTTGGAGAAGGATAGAGCACTGGCAGGAGTTCAAGTACAGCTCTTATGTTCTAGCCCACCATTCAGTTCCCTGTGGATATTGAATAGTGCTGGACTCAGAGTTGAGTCCCTGCACTGTATCCCTGCACTCGGTCTCTCTCCACTTTGACAGTGAATGCTACAGTAAGAAAGGATAGACTTGCAAACATCGGAGCACAGAGATTAAAAAGCTTGATCTAGACAATTCCTACATACTTTGTAAGGGTATTGCATGACAGTACCAAAATACCACTATATTGTGACCAATATGACACCTACTGCTTTTCCCCTACTAAAAAGCCTTTTGTGTTCATTCTTAGTAAATTCATGTTGACTGTTTTCCTTGGATTCTTCCAGATTCAAATATTTTCTTTGGTCACTTTCTACAGACTTTTTCCCTGGGAACTAAAGATAATGGCCATTGGTTTTCATTTCTTCCTTTATTTTCATTTTTAAAGATAGATAACACATTTGTTCTTGTTCATTCTTCCATTGCCTCACTAAACCTTCACTGAGTAAAAGATAATTACTGCTTCCTCTGAGACTGCTGTAGGTACTTCTTCAAGGATGACAAAGCTCTGCAGTTTCATATCAAGTTGGTTTGAGAACACCTTACTTACCTGGGCACTAGTCCATTCTTTCCCTGTTACACACTGAACTGTTATCCCTTGAAGATTATGCTAGCTTTCTGATTGTGGTTTGTAGGGATTGATTCACGGACTCTGGCGTGGGTAAAACCAAAGACCTGTACTGTTTACAAGTTTGTGCTTATATAGATTTAGTAGCTGTCCATGCGCTCTAGTTTGCTCATGGATTGGTTAACCCCTGCTGTCCATGCGCCACGGCTAAGCTTTTAATTGGTGCTGTTAATCAAGACACGTGTCTTCTAGTTTCGGTCTCACATCTGTGCCTCAAAACATTTTTATCTTCAGCTCCCTTTCTGCGCTTGCTTCATTACTTGCTTTCTCATTCTATTTCCTTCAAGGCTATGTTGAATTGTTCAACATCGCTCGCAACACTCCCTGTGAATCCCACAGTGGTTGGTGTCCTTACCAAAGATCACTATCAAAAGATACTAACTTTGGTCTTCTCAACTTCATGTGCCAATAATTTTTCTTCTCTTTTGGCAGTCAACCAACTTTTCCCTTCTTCTTCTGTTTACTGCTCATACACTAACAAAATTCCTCCATGTTACCCTGGTTGTTTTGTATTTTGTTTTTTCTTAAGCTTATGCTGTGCTTCCATCTGACCATCTGCTTACTCATCTGACCTAGTTTCCAGTTCCTGTACATTTTCCTCCTGGTCCTGAAGTCAATGAAGCTGTATTTTTAAAACAACTTTTATCTTTCCTCTGCAACAGGGTGATTTTCACTTGTGCATTTTTGAGTGAAAGCAAGTATGGCCACTGTGAATTCAGCATTGTCTCTGTGTATGAGTCATATTTTAAGCATGACCACAAGACAGTAAGGCTCAGAAAATCTAAGAACTTTCTCATCCTGTACCTGGACCTCTGCAGGGCTTATATTGCAGCTAGGCACCAATGTTCTCAGACAGATATGTTGGCAAAAAGTGCATCACAAAGTAACAGATACCTGGGGAGCTTTCGATTTACAGTAAGACGCAGTAATATGCTTGGGCCTTTCTAGTAGTGGGTGGGTACTAATCAGAAGTCTTGTGTATCCCTGAATCCTACACGGGTGACTCAAGTCCCGCTTTTGGTCTGACGTGGTCTCAAGTATCAGTAACTGCTCACTGCCTTTGCCAATTTTCAAGCGCGAAATTCTTTCGCTGGTAGACAGACAGGGTCACATAGTTGAGACAATGCAATACTTGATAAATTTTCTTTATCTGGAAAACTTTTTTTTCTTCCACCTGAAAGACAGAAAAACTTCACCCAGAATTGTACACAATAAATACTGTCACTATATTACTTACAAGAAAAAGGTTAAAGTACTTGGCAAAACTGTCTTATTGGTATTGTATTTCTACACTAGAAAGGAAAGGAAGCAGAATGTTAGACTGTCTGGGGTGAACCTTCCTTAAATTATCACTGCACAGCAAGAAAAGACATTAACTCTCCAGTACAAAAATGACTGCATCATTCATCATAGATCACCAAGGCTTGTAGTTTTCAAGGTTTCCATACTAAAAATACAACAATTTAATTAGGATTATAAACTGTGCAATGCTTTACTGCCATCTAGTTAATATAAAAATGTCCAGATTATGGTATGATAAATATCCATTCCTCATCTAATATCCAAAGGCATCTAGCGCTGATCATCTGTCTCTGTGCAAACTGTGACAGAATTTATAATATAAACCATGATTATTGGGATGATTAAGTACAAGGAGTTGAATCCTGGTCTCTGTGCAGTGCTGTAAATGTAGAGTAACACCTTTAGCTTGCATAGTATTACCCTACATTTATATTGGGAGGCAACATGTTTTCAGTTATAGACATGCTAGTAAGAGAGATGAAGAATGCTCCGTATGCCAGTAGTCTGACAGTTTACAGAGAGGCTCACCCTAAGTCCTGTTCTTCTCCCTCACCCTACTCCCAAATGGCATATATGTTAAATATAGAATCATCAAATCACAAAATGGTTTGGGTTGGAAAGGACCTTTAAAGTTCATCTAGTCCAACCCTGCTGCAATAAGCAGGGACAACTTTCACTAGACCAGATTCCTCAAAGCCCCATCCAACCTCACCTTGAACACTTCCAGGGATGGGGCATTCACAACTTCCCTGATCAAGCTGTTCCAGGGTCTCACCACCCTCACTGGGAAAGATTTCTTCCTTATAACCAATCTAAACCTACCCTCTTTCAGTTTAAAACCATTACCCCTTGCCCTGTCACTACAGGCCCTGATAAAATGTCTCTCTCCATCTTTCTTATAAGCCCTCTGCAAGTACTGGAAGGCTGCAATAATGTGTCCCCAGAGCATTCTCTTCTCCAGGCTGAATGACCTCAATTCTCTCAGCTTTTCTTCATAGCAGAGGAGTTCCAGTCCTTTGATCATTTTCACAGTCCTTCTCTGGACTGACTCCATCAGGTCCATGTCCTTCTTGTGCTGGGGGCCCAGAGCTGAAGGCAGTACTGCAGGGAGGGTCTCACCAGAGCGGAGCAGAGGGGCAGAATCACCTCCCTCGACCTCCTGGCCAGGTTGCTTTTGATGAAGCCTGGGTTACGGTTGGCTTTCTGGGTTGTGAGTGCACATTGCCAGATCATGTCCAATTTTTCATCCAGCAGGGTCTCCAAGTCCTTCTCTGCAGGCCTGCTCTCAATCCATTCATTCCCCAGCCTATACCAATACTGGGGATTGCCCCAACCCAGGTGCAGGACCTTGTACTTGGCCTTCAGGAGGTTCACATGGGACAACTCCTCAAGCCTATCAAGGCCCCTCTGGATGGTATCATGGTTTAATCCCGGCCAGCAACTAAGCCCCACTCAGCCTCTCACTCACTCCCTCCCACTGGGATGGTGGAGAGATTTGGAAGAGTGAAAGTGAGAAAACTCATGGGTTGAGATAAAGACAGGTTAATAGGTAAAGCAAAAGCTGCACACGCAAGCAAAGCAAAATAAGGAATTCATTCACCACTTCCCATGGGCAGGCAGGTGTTCAGCCATCTCCAGGAAAGCAGGCCTCCATCACATGTAGTGGTTACTTGGGAAGATAAACGTCATCACTCCGAAGGTCCCCCCTTCTTCTTCCCCCAGGTTTATATTGCTGAGCATGATGTCATATGGTATATGATGCCCCTTTGGTCCGTTGGGGTCAGTTGTCCCAGCTATGTCGCCTCCCAACTTCTTGTGCACCCCCAGCCTATTCACTGGTGGGGTGGGATGAGAGGCAGAAAAGGTCTTGACTCTGTGAAAGCACTGCTCAGCAAGAACTAAAACATCCCTGTGTTATCAACACTGTTTTCAGGACAAGTCCAAAACATAGCCCCATACTAGCTGCTATGAAGAAAATTAACCCTATCCCAGCCAAAACTAGCACAGATGGCATCCCTTCCCTCTAGTGAATCAACTACACCACCCAGCTATATGTCACCTGCAAACTTGCTGAGGGTGCACTCAATCCCACTGTCTATGTTGTTACTGAAGATATTATTGGTCCCAGTGTAGACTCTTGAGGGACATCATTCATTACTGGTTTCCACTTGGATATTGAGCCATTGCATGTAACTCTTTGGATGCAGCCATCAGCCAGTTCCTCCTCCATCAAACCCCTATGTCTCCAATTTAGACATAAGAATGTGGTGGGGAACCATGTCAAACGCCTTACAGAAGTTCAGGTAGATGACAGCCATAGCTCTTCCCTGGCCCACTGATGCAGTTGATCAGCATTTGCTCCCCACAGCAGCACGACAGCACAGGCCGCTGTTACTGTGCCTCTTATTACCAGTACTGCTCTATAGACCAGGCACTTCCAGGACATCACTGAAGAGCACATACTATCCCAAAAGTACTCTTGATGCATGCACCTCCAATAGTAACAAATACCCTACAGAGGTTTTCATTAATCTCCCATTCTTAATGAAAACCCAAACAAATCAGAATGTATAGAACATAAAGCATCTGGGGAGCGTTTGCATGGAGGGGAACCTTGGGGAGTGGCAGTGGATGTCACCTCACCAATATTTGTCTGTCACTTCTGAACCCGGCAGATTATGCCAGTCCTATAGTAAATCAGTGTGTTCAGTCACTACATTTACCTTGCCATCCCAGCCTCAACATTCAGGAAACCTTCACTCCTTGACCCCAATCCCAAAACCCTGTATGGTTCCTCCATAGTTGCTTCTCACACAGCTGCTATGGCTGTGGCAGGTAGTCACAGAGGGTCCACCTCTCCCTCCCTGTTTGCAGAGGGTAAGAGTGGGAATGAGAAAGCACAGAAGAAAGTAAAGGTCTATGCACCACAAACAGTTCGGCTCTTTGTAACAGAAGAATGGAGCACACCACACGCCAGAGGCAGTGGAGTACCAACATTATGTATAAATGACACAGGCAACTGCTCAGAAAATTTTGTTTCCAGGCTGCATAAACCAACTCAGCTTTTCACACTGAAAGATTTACCTTTCATACTTACTATGAAACCATAATTAGGATGAAACCAAAAGGATTCTTTATAAATTTGTTTTAGAAAATTTGCAGATTTACTAAAGTAGATTCTGCTTTATGATAGATAACTCTGCAACAAAATTCTATTAAATTCTCCGGCACTTATTATTCAGCAGAGACAAATCTGTGGACACAATAACTGTTTAAAACCTTGCGTTGATTTTGGCTGGGCTAGAGTTAGTTTCCTCCATCATAGCTGGTGTGGGGCTATGTTTTGGATTTGTGCTGGAAACAGTGTTGATAACATAGGGATGTTTTAGTTACTGCTGAGCAGTGCTTACACAGAGTCAAGGCCTTTTCTGCCTCTCACACCAATGGGAGGTGGTAAACGAATTTTGTGTTTTGCTTTGCTTGCACTCATGGTTTTTGCTTTGCCTGTTAAACTGCCTTTATCTCAATCTCTATGCATGTTCTCTAGCAGGTTCACAAGAGTCTGATTGCTTGTTTTTTGGAAACAGTAAGAATGTTCTGTTTGCTTTTAATGAATATTACCTACATACAGAATAGGTTGGGAAAACCCAGAATGGGCGATGAAAAATTAGACTTCATGAAATACAACATATAGTCTGAGTAAGGTAAACAGTTCATTTTTAGGAAGCAATCCATTCTCATCAATGTGTTCATGTGCTTAAATCAAACAAAAAGCAGAGTAGAACTTCTGCACAATAGCTACCGAAGTTCTACCAAATCTTAAAGGAAAAACTTCCAAAAAATTAGCTTCAAAAAGATGCATTCAAAGCTAAAATCATAGAGTTGTTTCATTTATAAATCTGTGTTCTTCCATCTGTAGAAATGGAGACAACATGCATTCTTATGCTGGATTGCTTATCTGCATAAGTCAGGCTTCAGATCCACACCACATAACATTCTGATCTTTAATACATTTGTTCTATAGGTCTGCTGTGTGCAGAGATAAAAGCATTATTAATAATGTCCCAAAGCAGCTTGCAAAGCCTGACTTGTTATTCCTGTAAGCAAGAAGTGCAAAGAAATCTGTAACCTTTGGGCTTTGGAGAAAAATAGAGAATATACTATGAATGACCAATTGGATATAATTTGTCTTACACAAATATTACTAATATTGACAGTCACACAATTTGTTTCATACACTTTACAAATTATGAGCTGAATTGAAGGAAAATTCTTTGGTCCCGAACACATTTTCCATATTTATTTATGATTAAAAATGTAATCACTGTACAGACAAACAAAATCTGGAAGGTTTTTATGATGTTCCTTGCAAAAGATAAGAAGCAGGCAGCACACCAGGAACTCTATTTCAGCAACAAAGCTTTAAAGTCCCTATCATTTCTTGTCACTTGAGGAACATTGTGTTGAAGAGCTAGGATGCTATCTCTGTCTCAGCTGCAGCGCAGGTTAATCAATCATGGTGCAGATCCCAAACTGCACCTCTATATTCAGCCAACAACTGATACAGAAAATAGTGTCACTAAGTAAGTGAGGAGATGCTATTGCTTGTTGTAATTAACAAGACTTAGGAATAATTGAAAATAACAGGGAGAACTTGCTTTGCTGAAAATAATGGTTAAACAAAGAAATAAGAGGGGAAATTATTGCCAGTATAATAACAACTTTGCATAAGAAAAGAAAGCAGGTTCTCATGATTGCTGTGGTAATGGGAAGAGCATTAGAACTGACTTCACAACTGGCAAAGACTTTGGATGGATGCCATAACTGTCTTCCCTTGGCAAGAGCAGATGTCCTAGCTTTGGCTTTGCTGTTTTTAAACAGGCTGGGCTCTGCAAGCAGCAATGATGCAAGCCAGTATTTTTGCAGGAGTACTGAAGGGATATGAATAGAAGAAATAAATGAATTATTATACAGTATTTCATATCCCAATCACAAATAAGGCTATAGCACAAGGTAAATAATATTTATTACAGCATGATTAGTACAAGGTACAGAGACTGTGAGTGGCTCTCCCCCAGCATAGCCCTGATGTTATCCCTTTCAAAACATTTTCTGAAAAGCGTAGGTTATGCTTTCGGGGAGGCTTCTATTTTATCGTTATGCTATTCATTCACCCAGCTCAAAATCACAAATCAGTTTTGAACAGGTATGGAAGAACAGAGTTCAGAGTGGATACGTTTCATCCCTATCTTACACCACCCCTTGCTCCAGAGGGAGGGAGGGAGGGAGGGAGGAAGGGGAAGGAAGGAAGGAAGGAAGGAAGGAAGGAAGGAAGGACAGATGGAAGGACGGATGGAAGGATGGATGGAAGGAAGGAAGGAAGGACGGGAGGACGGACAGAAGGACGGAAGGAAGGAAGGAAGGAAGGGAGGGAGGGAGGGAGGGAGGAAGGAAGGAAGGAAGGAAGGAAGGAAGGAAGGAAGGAATTCTTAAACATAGCAGAGTAAGTGTTTGTGGCAGGTAGAGACACAGTGCTAGAGCAGCGTTTGATGAACTGGTCATTGCTTCACTTTGCATGTATAAACCCTGGGAAGGTGATGAAGCAGCTAATCCTGCAAACTCCTTCGAGGGGCATGAAGGATAAGAAAGTCACCAGGAGTAGTCAGCATGGATTCACCAAGCGCAAGTCGTGCTTGACCAACTTAAGAAACTTCTATGATGAACTGATTGGCTTGCTAGATGAATGGAGAGCAGGGAATGTTGTCTGCCTAGAGCTCAGGAAGGTTTTCAACAGCATCTCCCATAAGGTCCTCACAGAGAAGCTGATAAAGAGAGGGCTGAATCAGCAGGCAACGAACTGGATTGAAAAGTGACTGAACATCTGGACCCAGAGAGTGGTTATCAGCAGAACAAAGTCTGGTTTGGAGGACAGTAACTAGCAGTGTAGCCCAGGGATCAGTACTGACTCCAGTCCTGTTTAATATCTTGTTAACAATCTGGACGACGGGGCAGAGTGCACCCTCAGCAAGTTTGCAGGTGACTTCAAAGTGGGAGTAGGGGCTGATACAGTAGAGGGTCGTGCTGCCATCCAGAGGGATCTGGACAGGCTGGAGAAGTGGGCTGACAGGGACGTCATGCAGTTCAACAAGAAGTGCAAAGTCCTGCATCTGGGGAGGAGCAACCCCCGGCACCAGTACAGGATGGGGTTGCTCAGCTGGAAAGCAGCTTGGTAGAAAATGACCTGGGGGTCTTGGTGGACACCAAGATGAACATGAGCCAGCAATGTGCTCTTGCTGTGAAGGGGGCTAATGGTATCCTAGGGTGCATTAAGAGGAACGTTGCCACTACGTCAGGCGAGGTGATCCCTCTCCTCTACTCAGCACAGTGAAGCCACAGCTGGAATGTTGGGTCCAGTCCTGGGCTCCTCAGTAAAGGACAGACATGGACATACTGGAGAGAGTTCCATGAAGGACCACCAAGATGATGAAGGGACCAGAGCATCTGTTCTAGGAGGAAAGACTGAGAGAGCTGGGACTCCAGCCTGGAGAAGAGAAGGCTCGGGGGGGATCTTATTATTGTGTATAAATACCTGCAGGGAGGGTGCAAAGAGGACGTAGTCAGGCTCTTTTCCATGGCGCCCAGTGCCAGGACCAGAGGCAATGGGCACAGACTGAAACACAGGAGATTCACTCTGAACATCAGGAAACGCTTTTTCACTGTGAGGGTGACCGAGCACTGGCACAGGTTGCCCAGCGAGGTGATGGAGTCTCCATCTTTGGAGACATTAAAAAAAAAACACATTTAGACATGGTCCTGGGCAAGCATTTTGTTATTCTGTGATTCCTCTACTCAAGCAAACTTTTGTTTCTGGGGAGGTAAAACTAGAGGAATCACTCATTTGATTCACAGCAGCTGTGTTCACTAATTTTACCACCCAGTAAAGCTCACTTGAAGCAATAGAAGGACACTTATAGGATTTGCTGGCATGCTGAAAGGGAAACAACCATTCCTCCCTCAGTTTCTGCTGGATTTCATGATTATCAAACCCAGTTTCTGGAACCCGGTGCTAGCTGTAGAGTTCACCACTTTGTAAATACATGTAAATATGAACTATTCCTGCCTGGTGTTATTTCTCAGTCATATGAAATGGGAACCCTACCAGTTCTCTGACAGGTGAAAATTAAGGTCTCCAGGCCAGTTGTGCCAAGGCATCCAGCTGCCAGGTTGGCAGACCTGGCCTGAACATTTCTACCGGGACACCAGCATTTATTCTCTATCCCCTTCTTTATTAATGAACCTGCCCAGTCTTGGCTGCTTTGATACTATTAGTTTCATTTCACAAGGGAAGTGTGTTCAGGCTAGACAGTAACGGTGCACGTCACAAATGTATTTCAGAGGGGTGACTTCTGTGTCAGAGAAAAGAATCTGAAGTCTCTTCACACCTTTTAAACACAAAAACATATTGAAGTTTCAAATATTCATTGATGTAGAAAATGCTATCTCCTTTTATCAGCATTTTCAGTTACACAAATTTTACCAAATGAACTTATTTGACACTCTTCTCCTCAGACACAGACAGACATTTGAAGATCTATCTCATAACCTATTTTTAAAAAGCATGCCAAGATGGGAAGAAGCAACAAATATTTTAATGAGGCATTTTTACTTTGCTAGGACAGCAACATTTGTTCATTTTCCATTTTGTTGATTTAGTAGAGTTCTTGAATTCTTACTTGCCTTCAGAGCTTTTAAAATGACCAACAATAAATACTATTATATCATTAAGGATTCTGAGCTAGACTGATATATCAGAGCACAATTTTCACAGAGTTAGACTTAAATTCTGTGCTGATAATTTAATACACAATTGAAATCTTTATTTTCCTTTACAAAACAAAATTAATTTTGGCATTCAGAAGTCAATAACCTACCTATAAGAGACTGGTGGAAGGTTAGGAATTGTTTTGTGTTTAAAGGGCCATCAAAACACAGCAATGCAAGCAAGTCTTTTTTTGTTTTGTTTAAATTCTGTATTTAATTATCTTTTCAAATTTCCAAACCAGCTTGACTTGCTGATTTCATATCCTGGTGTTGACAAAAAATCATTTTCCTTCTTGTCATCTTGTTTCTATCTGGAAGACAGTATATACAATTAGATGAATCTAGCTGAGTATACCTGCCAATCACTGACCATACACAGTCTGCTACCAAACAGAGAGATATGTTTGCAGTTTATGGAGACTGGCTTTGAGGTTTTCTCCCAGTTTTCCTCTGTCATTTATAAGCAATCCTTGATTAAAAACATTCTCATATAGACAGTAATATCACAGTAATTATTCCTACATTTAAAACTCTTATGAAAGCACGAAGTAGTAATTGGACTCAAGCTGAAGTAGGAAAGAGCCAAAAAGGGGAACAAATAATGGTTAAGTGGATTTGATTACAGCCTCACTTTCAGCTAGAAAGGTTTACATCATATGGCCATAAGGGTTCCTCCCACAGCATAAAATGGTGAGCAGTACTACAGAAATTTATGCTGTACTATGCTACTAGAATCAAAGTATTCCGTATCTGAGGCTTCGACAACCTCAAGCAAATTCCCAGCATTCGACAAGACTAGAAACTATGTTATCAGATTAGAAGTGCAATTTCCAGTTAAACTCTGAACCCTCAATAGCAGCTAAAAGAAACAGACCAATGGTCCAAACAGATATTTTCTATGGACTAGGAATTCCCATGGAATTTAGGAGGAAAAAGAAAATGTATGGGCTTTGGAAGCAAGGTCAGGGAACACAGGAGGACTGTAGAGGTGCTGCTTGCCACTGTAGGGAGAAAATTCATATGGCCAAAGCTCAATTGGAGTGAGTCTCACTTCGGTACCTGGTAATAATATGGACATGATTATCTCAGAGTTACTGAAAAACGCTTGAAAGACAATGCAGTCATCTGACAAAGTCAACATGGGGTCATGAAGGGAAAGTCATGCCTTACCAACTTAGTATCCTTTAATGACGAGGTTACTGTCTGGTGGACAAAGGGAAGGCAGTGGATGTGGCTTTTTTGGATTTTAGCAAAGCTTTTGATAGTCTTTCACAGAACCCTTCTAGACAAAGTGTCCAGCATAGAGCTGGATATGTACATAATATGATGGATGAAGAATTAGCTGAAGAGTTGGGTTCAAAGAGTTGTAGTAAATGGGGTAACATTTGGCTGGTGGCCAGCCACTAGTGGTGTTCCCTAAGGCTCAATGTAGGGCTTCAATGTTTTTATTTTACCTGGACAGAGAAGTTGAGGGCACTCTAAGTAAGTTTTCTGGCAATACTAAATTAGGAGGGGAAATTGATTCCCTTGAGGGTAGAGAGGCCTTACACAGAGAGATATTAACAGATTAGAGTGCTGGGAAATCACCAGCCATATGAAATTTAAGAACAAATGTCAGATTCTACACCTGGGACAGGATAGACCTGAATATATATATAGACTTGGGGACAAGAGGTTGGAGTGCAGCCCTGCAGAAAGGGATCTCAGGGTTTTGGTTGATGGTTATCTCAATGTCAGTCAACAATGTGCCCTGGCAGCCAAAAGAGACAACCATATCCTGGGGTACCTTAAGCGCAGTGTAGCTAACTGATCAAAAGAAGTGATTGTCCCAATATACTCAGCACTGGTGCAGCCTCACCTT
The DNA here is from genome assembly GCF_000690535.1 of Cariama cristata. Classification (NCBI taxonomy): domain Eukaryota; kingdom Metazoa; phylum Chordata; class Aves; order Cariamiformes; family Cariamidae; genus Cariama; species Cariama cristata. Next base: position 16,505 of record NW_009616843.1, read on the forward strand.
GAGTACTGTGTGCAGTTTTGGGCTCTCCAGCATAAGAGGGATATAAAAATAACAGAATGTGTCCAAAGAAGGGCAACAAAGATGGTGAAAGGACTCGAGGGCATAACTTTAGAGGAGCAGCTGAGGATGCTAGGTCTGTTCAGCTTAGAGAAGAGTAGAGTAGATTGAGGGGTTACCTCATTGCTGTCTACACCTTTGTCATGAAAGGAGGCAGAAAGGGAGATGCTGATTTCTCTCTCTTGTAATAGGACTTGAGGGAATGGCTTAAAGCTGCATTAGGGGAAGTTCAGATTGGATATTAGGAAAATGTTCTTCACTGAGAAGGTGGTCAAGCACTGGAAATGGTTGTAGGCCCAAGCTTGTTGGTACTTACAAAGTGGTTGGACATTGCTCTTTTTATGTTTTTTTTTATGGTTTAACTTTTAGGTTGCACTGTGCGGAGTAAGGAGTTGGAGTCGGTGATCCTCATGGGTCCCTTCCAACTCAGGATATTCTGTGATTCTTTAAAATACTGATTTAATAACACAATACTCATGAAACATCACCTCAGAAGCACTATCTCTCCATGATTATGCTCTCCTACAAGCTACTTCGTGATGTGGAAACGAACTATTATTCAATATGTACTGCAATAAAGTTAACTATTTCATTATTTTTTGGCAAAAAACATGCTATCATATTTGCGTTTTTTAAAGATTACAAATGCTGTTCACAGCTCCTTCAGTTGTATTGCAAAAGAGAAAGTGATCAAGTCATGCAGTTTATATTCAGCCGAGTTATGGCAAGCTAAGAGGAGAAAAAGCAGGTCCCCAGAGGAGATTGTGTGCTAGGCTTGAAGTTCAGATTGGATATTAGGAAAATGTTCTTCACTGAGAAGGTGGTCAAGCACTGGAAATGGTTGTAGGCCCAAGCTTGTTGGTACTTACAAAGTGGTTGGACATTGCTCTTTTTATGTTTTTTTTTATGGTTTAACTTTTAGGTTGCACTGTGCGGAGTAAGGAGTTGGAGTCGGTGATCCTCATGGGTCCCTTCCAACTCAGGATATTCTGTGATTCTTTAAAATACTGATTTAATAACACAATACTCATGAAACATCACCTCAGAAGCACTATCTCTCCATGATTATGCTCTCCTACAAGCTACTTCGTGATGTGGAAACGAACTATTATTCAATATGTACTGCAATAAAGTTAACTATTTCATTATTTTTTGGCAAAAAACATGCTATCATATTTGCGTTTTTTAAAGATTACAAATGCTGTTCACAGCTCCTTCAGTTGTATTGCAAAAGAGAAAGTGATCAAGTCATGCAGTTTATATTCAGCCGAGTTATGGCAAGCTAAGAGGAGAAAAAGCAGGTCCCCAGAGGAGATTGTGTGCTAGGCTTTATTTAATGAGATTCTACGTTATTGTCATTAGTACTATTATTACTGTCTTATTCTCTCGCCCCTTCTTTTCCAAATGGAGATACAGTCCTATTTATGCATATGTTATCATCATGCTGCAAAACACACCAGCAGGCTCTGTTCTGGTAGGCCAAATTGAGTCAGATCAGCTGTATCACCATTTCTCAGATCATCTGTCTTTCAAGCAGCAAAAAAAGAAGTGTACATTGTAGCTCACTAGTATTTCTTACAATCTAACACATTAGAGAAGAAAAACATGGGGGAAAGGCTTGTAGCAGTCTGGTAACTGATGAGATAATACCCATTTCCCTAATCTGGTTGATGCATCATTCTCATCAGCACAATACATTGCCAACACGCCATTGCCACCGAAAAAGGTGAGCAGCGCTTTGAGGTGCGTATTTGTTGAATAGTCTTTAAGGACTTGTATCTGTTTCTATTCTAGCAGTACTTCTCATAACAACAAGCTCCTTTGGCCGTTGCCTGGGCTGTGCTCTTTGCACCTCTGCAGAACATTCTATTAGAGCCTGATCCTTGGTCTCACTTAATTCAGTAAACAGTTTCTGTTTGACTTGAATTACAGCAATAGTCCCAGGTTGTACAGTAGGCTGTCAGAATAAAATTCTGCTTTCTTTAAAAACAGAAGAAATAGGGGGCGGAATAGAAAAAAAAAAAAACATACATATGTGTGGAGAAAAGGGGATGGGTATCAGTCATTCATTATAGTGTGCCATGTATCCCTGCAATGCCAAGAACAAAATGGCAATAGTAATATTAACAAAGTATGGGCATACTTATTGTTTCTCAATCCAAATTTACTAACTTTTTTAATATTCTTTCCTGGGATCTTGTACAAACTGTAGGAAGAAGGGAAATGTAGGCAGTCAGAGTGTTGAAAAATATCAGGAAAAAAAAATCAGTTTAGCATTGCAAAGATGGACATATTGCAAGGGGATGCCATTGACATGAAATTAGAAAAGGTAAAAAAAAAACACAATAAAACAAAACAAAACAATCTTTAACTTTCAAGACTTAAAAGAAATAAAACACTGTTGCCTAAATGAAGATTATGTTACTATTGAAAAAAAATCACCTTGGTTACTGAAGTCATAGGTGACCTAAATCTGTGCCCTTTGAGAGGCTCCCTGCACAGCCTGACCTCCGTCAGCTGACTCACTCCACGTTAGCATATTTCACTGGCCCATCCCAGTCTCTCCACCAGCTGCAAGAACAAAATCATTCATATCAGTGAGGTTACACATTCTCACAGCTATGCTCATGCTTAGGGTGCATATTTCAATACGTAAAGCCTAGCTGACTGCCTTTATAATCTCAGAAAACAAAGACTACTAGAATACAGTATCAAATGCTGTTAAAAGTTTTTTTTCTTTATATTTTGTGAGGTTATCTAAAAATAAACTTTTCAGGTTTGGAAGTCTAATAATACTGGTACTGATCAGGAAGAGCAAGTCTCCCTGGAAACTGGACAAAATATTTGCACTCATTGATCTATTTTTTTGTCAAAATCATATTTTAGTTTCCAAGGAATTATGAGGAATGTCAGCATGTAGCAAAAAAAAAAAAAAAAAAAAAAAAAAATGGGAAAGTCAGCTGCACTAGAGGATTTCCATTAGATCAAAGAATAATAAATACATTCCAAGAAAGCAGTTACCATATTAAATATTTAGAACATATATTAAATCTACAAAAGATTGGACCTCTCTCTGTCTTCTCTTTATCACTTACTCCTACAATTTACTATCAAGAGTTTATTAACTGTAATTTGGGATGTTTTTGTTGAACACCACCATTGCTGAGGAATGCAGGAATCTCATGATTATCCTGATGCAGCTAAACCACTTATTCTATGATTTTAAAAGTCCTTATCCTGGTAAGAGGAAAAGCAGACCTCTGGGACACTAAGCTCAGAGATTTCCGACATGAATACAGAAATTCTGCCCATGCAGCTACTACATGATCAGGCCAGAAGTACCCTGTAATTCCAATCTTGTTCCCATTGCTCAAAGCGCTTTTGAATAAGAATATTCCATATAAGGCGTGGCAACATTCAGCTGTGACTGACACATATAAACTTCCCATTATCTGGAAGCATTCATTAAGGATTCCTGGATCTGATCGGTTTATGTCACCAAAAGTCTTAGCTCCTAAAGTGCAGTAAATGTACTTCAGCAAATTTTTAAAAAGAAAAAAGGGTAATATACTTGTTATATTACCTATATATATAAATATATAGTTTTGTTCTGTGTTTCACTATATTTACATAGTACAAGTTTCCTTTTTAAGCTTGCTACTGGTGGTGGAGGCAGTCTCTTTTTCCCCCAAGAAAATTTAAAATGGATTTGTCAATCTTACAAAAACGCTTCAATATAAACATAAACTTAAACTTAAACTTAACTTTCTTTTTACCCCCAAATTCACATTTTCAGGATATTTCAATTCCATATTTACTTGTCAAATAAGTGCACACTGCAATAAGTGTCATGTATTTGCATTATTTTTTTCCCAGTTCTGTACAACTTTAACATCAGAGCAGAATTCACTCCAGTCTCTGGCAAATATTTCCATCTTTCATTGATTTTGAAGATAAATTCCCTGGTGAACCACAGAAATAATTTCCACTCCTACAAGTATGAAGGTAAACAAGCATAACAGTAAACAAGTTTTAAAGTGTTCCCATTCAGTGTCATGATTTCTCAGAGGATCTCACATCAACATAAAACACATTACAGATTTAGCATTCCCATCTTTCAGTCAGAAGCTGCTGTCGAGGTTCACATAGAGTTTTGAAGTTTACTAAACTTTAAAATCTTCCCAGGGAGACTTTATGGAAATGTTTGAGTCTGTATGTGACTTGAAGAAGACTTTTTTAACCCAACTGTAAGTTAAAATTTAAATGGTAGTCACTATGTAAAGCAACAAAGGTTTTAATGATGTAAAACAAGGTAACAGACATAACAAGAGAAAGACTATAGAAAAAATTTCAGGAGGACCAGGAGCCAATAGTTCTCACTCCTGGTGAGTAATATCTTTGTCTTCAGCAGTTCAGTCAGCCCTGACTTTTGATCGATCTTCCATAAAAGTGATGGTTTCCAAACTTCAGTGACCTGGATGGGCCAGAGACCACTGTTGTGGTCAAAATTGGACATTTTGGACAAAATTTGGACAATTTTTGACAAAATTTCGCTGTAAGGCAACAGGGCTGAGTAATGAGTCTGCTCATGCTACTGATTGGCATGCATCAGCACAAAGAAGAACGGGACCTAGGGTTTCTTCCTTGCTCCAGTCCTGGCTACCAGCAAGCAACCACAGAAAAAGCTGAATCTTTGTTTTCTCAAGGTTTTGCACAGTCCAGCATGAATTTGTCTCTCTCTCTCTTTTTCTCTGCTGTCTGCAAAGGTATCTCTGGTTGTTGGATTTCACAATAGGCATGAAATGACACATCCATTGGTTCATTACAGGTTATTTTGCAATGCCCTTTCCCAAACTTTCAGCATTTACTTCCGTGCTTCTGAGCCTGTGACCTGTCCATAGAGAAGGTGACCAGGAGGATTCTTTATGCTGGTGCTCACTAGTAGCCAAATAATTTGATTTAAACATTGTGTATTGCTGATGTCCTTTCACACCTAAGCCTTTGTTCTGCTCTAGAGTCCAGCCCTGTACTTTATTTAAAGCTTAGCAGTGCTATATGTTTCAAGACTTCAAGCTATGATACATCTTGGAAGTCCCTTTAGCCTGCAGAATCTGAGAAATACACAGCACAGCCAGGGGTTTTAATTTTTTTCCTGTATTGTCAAACTGACTGTGCAGACACAGAAAGCTGGACATTCAGATGGATGGAAGACAGTAGGAGGCTCTTGCCCCTCTTGGGTGTATACAAAGTCCCACCATATAACGGATGTTTTTTTATATATACCTGGTAAACTATTTCTCCTGCACTTTACATTCATCACCTGTAGTGTCAGGCTCCATCTTTTTCATTTTTCAGCACTGCTGGGAAATTATTTCTATTGTAAACTCCTCTGAGATTCCTGAATGGAAGATGATATAGAAGAGTGACATAGAAGTTAGAGGAGGGAAGTTCTCTGGATATAAGTTTTATTTAACTTGACAACATTACAGTGATGATTAATTTATCATCTGCCTCGCAGAAAAACATTCAAATATTTTCCATAGGAGAATGCATTGATGTGCGTGAGTACTCAAAAGAGAGAAATTCCCTTTCAACTACATATGTTTGTTTATTAGTTAACACTCCTTTAATGTTAGTATTAAAGGCTTTGAAGAACAAGTGCCTACAAACAGACTCCACAGTTTGAAAAGCAGTGGCAAGGGATTCCGTGATTTCTGAAGACAAGTGAACATAGACAGGAGAAGAGATGAGCAAGGGAAGGATTTGATTAAGGACACATGGATCAAACATGGCAGTTCATCACTCTAATTATATTAGTAGGACTAATATGCTTCGGCCTGTCCGTTGTATTTAAAACTAGCAAAACACAATGCTTATTCTCAAGACGTGCATTCCCTTTCCCTCTGAGCTCCAGGATGTTAGAGCTCACAAAGCAGCGCAGGCAACAGCAACAGGGAAATGAAGAGCATCTGGCTAAGACATAATTGCAAACTTACGTAGTTTCCAGTCTATTATTCTTATGCACTGAGCAGAGAGAGTGCTGTGTTAGCGGTAGAAGGCTGACCTGTTTTCCATTTGACCAGGAAACAGACAGACTGCACGCAGCCAGAGCAGTAAGTAGCTCAGCAGAGAGGTCACCCTCCCATGTATAACTAACAAAAAGTACCACTCAGGGCTAGGAGAAGTGAGGACGGGCACGGACAGGTGTCTAGGGGACACAGTCTTTGGCCTCTCTTTACCTGTCAGATCTAGAATTAAAATGAGGTTGTGTGTGAAGTGTTTTTGGTATGCCAGTCAGGCCTCTCACCAGCTGAAGAAGGACACCACCACAGCAATGTATTCTCCCACCCTTGAATCCTCAGTCTTCCCTGGTCTTGCAGACCAAATCAACACAAGTGATGCTGACTTATTTTGGCACTGTCACACTAGCTTACATGAGCCAGCACTGCAAACAAGGTGGCTTAAGGGAAGGCACAGGGGTTGCTGGTTCAGAGAACCTTTTGCACCTCGTAACTTTGCATCTCCAGCACTTTCTACCAGGCAGACCAACTTCACAGGTATGAATCACATTCCTAGGGTTACCTCTTCAGTGCTTTCCTTCCTGTGCTGGTCATTTTTGAATGGAAAAGCAAAGTTGCCACCAAGGAGTAAGCACTTCAGTGTGAGGAGTGTCATATTTGCTTTCACCAGTAAGATCTCCAACTAAATGAGATGTTTGCAAATAACTTTTTAAATGGCATTTTTCTTGAAGTGAAGGAAGGAAGATCACAGTAATTCCCTAATACTGACTCACTGTAGCCTACATGGAACAGTAGCAGTGGATGGTAATCTGTAGGGTTCACCAGGCTTGGCAGCCTCTCAGTGACATGTGAAGGCGAGCTCCTGGTAGGCAGCCAGTTTCCCTAAAGAAGTTATCTGGATGGCAAATGGGTGCTTCGGTGTGTCTCAGTAAGTCATCTCCAATTACCAATACTTTCGGTGCTTACCTGGTGGCACTGGTTCTAATGCAGGTGGGTGGATGAACTTTGCACGGTGGGTTTCTCCTGGATCCTGTCCTTTACTCACATGTTCGTAATTCTCCACCCTCAGAGCATCATATCTGTTACACAGGGGTAGTTTAGGGAAGCAGGAAGGTTCTTCCTTCTGCCCTGAGCAGAGACAAGGGTCCAGTCTCCTTCAACTCATGGGTTACTTGTATGAGTCAGCTCAAGGCTGAATTCAGGCTTACCTTCCCTTTGCACAGCTTTAAGGCAATGACCTTGAAAGAGAGTCTATAGCAGCAGGAAACACAATAACAAGTAGAGACTTCAATTACTGCCAAGCTGAACAACGTCTGACCTGTGAGAGTTGGTCCGAAGTTGGCCCGAA
>NW_009616844.1:0-24911 GCF_000690535.1 Cariama cristata
GGGTGCCAGCCTGGGCTGGGGACACCGCAGAGGGTCACACATGGCTGCTGCGAGCAAGGTGCGCAGGGACAATTTTAGGAGAGGAGGGACCAGAGCGAAGACTTTGTTCTTCCGAATGCATTAATCGATCATAGCGAAGGGGGAGAGTGGGAAGGGTCAGTCCAGGCTTGTCTTCCTCTGCGCAGCGCGGCCCTCTTCGTCCCTTTGAAAAAGCGATAGTCGCCTTGGGTTTTGTTCCATGCTTTTTGGTATTTGCGCTTTCTAGAGCGAGCGTCACAACTTCAGAAAACTTACTCGTGTGCTCTTTGTACTTTTCTTAATTATCTTGATTAATTTAGTGTCTTCTTATTTCACCTTCCATTTTTCTATAGTATGTAACAACCGCTACTTTTCCTCTTTTTTTCGTCCCAGTCCACTACTTTCCCTTTCCCGTGTTATTTTCTTGTCCTTATTTGCCAGTTGTCCCGCTCCCTCCTCAGGTCTATTCATTTCAGAATTTCTGAAGTCTCTACTTTTCCACTTTCTGTGGTCACCCATTCTCCTTCTTCCTGATCCCTTCCCAGCTATTCTACCTACATACTCGCTTGCATTCCCATGAAAATCTCCTTTTTCCAGGAGCTTTATTTTCATGCATGTGTAGATACGCTTAGGTTACTCCTGATGTGAAGAAAACATAAAAGCTTCTTCTTGTCCCAGGTTCTAAAATTATTCTTCTGTGCTCTGCCCTACATACATCTTACTCTGTTACTCAGACAGAGCTTCTACCAAAAATTCTTGGGCATCCAATATTCACCTTCTCCTTTCTTCTTGTTTTTATCTCCATGCATATGCATCTTCCAGTCTCTAAAAGTTCCTTCTAGTTCCCCTCCTTCACCCTTGATGTGGAAGTTTGTTCTTTTTCCTTTCCCTGACACCAGCTTTGTAGACCTGACGCTGTTCTTCACATCATTATTCCCTCCTGTACAGAGCACTCAAACTTCTCTTTCCATTCCTCATATTCCCCTTCCCAACCTACGCAGAAATTTGCTGTTGGTACTTCTGAAGGAACGGCACAGCAGGAGTACCAGTGTCGACAGGCACTGGTCTGGCTGCTTTGGCTCGTTCCTTGATGGGCCAAGTGTCAACAGTGGTGGTCCTTGCCCAAGCCCCAGCGTGGCGGGATGCTGAGCCAGGGCTAAGGGGGGGGTGTGTGTGTGGAATCAACATTAAGTTCTCTCCTCCGCCATCCTGATATGTTTCCTTTAGAAGGGTTGATTTTTGCTACTTGGGGCTTTTTTATTGACTTACTCTTTTCATGAATTTTGAAATACCTGCCAGGGCAGTTGATTTACCTTCCTTTCCTGTCACTTCAGTGCTTTCTGTAACTTAAGACTGTACAATGTGTAGAGAAATAGGAAAGCCTTTTTCTTAAAGCATCTTCTGTTATACTCCAACCTGGTGATGTTTTTAAAGTGAAATGCCATCACCAGGCTTTGAGTTTAGGATGTGTCTAAATCTGTGAAGAAGTATGCGTTTGAAATTGCTTAGAAGAATGTAACTTTATATTTGTACGCTAGTCCCCGAGTGGTGCGGCAGAGTTACTGTGCTGAACTAACACTTCTTCCTCTTATTTGAACAGGCCAAAACATGGTCGTCGGGAAAATGGGATGGTCGCCAAAACGTCGCTCTGTGATGGGTGCCATGTTGCATTGTTCTCTGAGAGTTGGAATACGGCTTGGGATTCCTCAGGGGTGCTGAACGTGGTACGTCTTAACCGTTTGGATTCATACATAACTTAATGGGCTCCTGGAAGAAGTGAAGAGCCCCTTGCCGAAACTTGAGGATATTGTGGAAAATGCTGCTGAGACCTATTTGGATTATATCGCTGTCTGGCATCGAGGTCCTGCAGCTGCTGAAAGGTATGCTTCTGCCCCTCTGCAAAAGTACATACATCAAAATACTAAGAGCATTGTCTTTGTTTTAAACAAACTTTCTTTGTAACCTTTTATTTTCTTTGTCTTTGCCTTGCTGCTGGTGTCTACCAATAGTTTTGAGGGGTGTAATCTGACAGAAATGCCTTACTAATGGTTTGGCAATGCTTATATCTTAAACGTAGAAGGAAAAACTGAACATGAAAGTGTTTTTATTTTCAGAGTTAACTGATATTTTCAAGGTAATGACTTCATTGGGTCTAGGAGTGTTTAGCAGCTCTAGAAAATCAGACTAGTTAACGTTTAAGAAATATGAGTTAAAAACAATTTCAACAAAGCATTTTCCACAATCACGATCTTCCAAATAACCGACTTTGTTTGAAGACATGTTACTATTTTGGGTTGAACTCAAGAAAACAAACTTCTATTATTTAACCTCTCTTCTTCCAAGTAGCAACAAAAACCTTATGGATGGCTTGCATGGGGGAGCGAGCAAATAGAAGTATTTCACTTACAAATTCAAGGAATTCTTTTGTTTCACATGTTTTTAAAGTTTCGATTTAAGGCTTCTTGTGGAAAGTGCTTGCATCCTGAATGTCCTAGTACTGCAAAAGTCTGTTGAATGCAGATAGCGCTTGGTTTTCTTGTTATCGTATGAGATAGCCAATGCACAAAAAATCAAATTAAAACTAGTGGAGAAAATAAGCTGTTAAAGAGTTATTAATGAACAACAAATTATTCTTGAATCTAGACTAAGTGTTAATCCAATGGTGAGGAAATCATTCAGCTCCTTAGTGAACTATGAAGATTGCAAAGCAAATTTTTAAACTATTTAAAACCTGATCCTTTTGTACCTGTTTTTGTGCACTTCTTATTTATAGCTGAAAATGAATGACATGAAAATAGTAGGTTTTGCTGCGTATTTCAGCTCCTCTGATCAGTTCCAGCCTATACCATATGTAGGGCAGACAAGTATTCATAATCTTAAGAAAAGTGCTGAGCTGGCTGGCCTACTTTAGAGCAAAATAGGAATCTGAACGAATAATCGCTTGTTATCCTTTCCAGTTGTAAACAGAGATACAAGAAGCTATACAGTCCTAATTTTCTGGTTCTAACTGTGTTTTAATAAAGGCCTACTCTTAGTTTTCTTGATTATGGAGGATAAGCTTTTTGTTATGTACTGAACGCAGCTAAGATACATTTAGATTTCCATTCTTAATATTATTCTGCATTTATACGATTTTTGAGCTTTGCGTGACTTGTTAGCCATATGAGTCTTTATTTTGAAGTCTCAAAAGAGAAAAGTCTTAGGCTGTTTGTGGAAAGAGGAAAAAAAGAATAATAAATGGGTTGTGCTGGGCAAAAGTATTTAGAGCCGCTATCTAGTGTCATCTTGGAAAAGAAGGCCGGTCATTACGTTTCTGTATTTAAAGGAAACCAAAACCGCGATCCTTTTTCCTTTCTGTGCAGGTTTTCTTCTTGTTCAGTTTCTTCTCCGGCACTCGCTGCTCTTTAGGAAAACAAAACTGGGCAGGAGAGGTACACTTTGTTTATCTGTATGAAAACCATTTGTTTTCATCAGCACTGAAAACTGAAGTGCATTTTTACTTACAGTTAATGTAAATAGAAACAATGCCTTATTTTAGCTTAACGTAAGGGTTTGTGTAGGTTGAATTTCCTCCTTGCCATAGGATTCAGGATATATTATGCGAATTATTAGATATATTTGTGTTTGTACCCAGAACATTTAAAACATTAATAACTTGGTGACAAAACTGTTGAGACTTAAAGAGGGGGAATACAATTTATCTGTCTTCAAACTTCTTTGGACTATTTCCAATAAAAATGAAAAGAAGCTTTCTCATATTCGGAGATAAGATCTGCAGAGAGAGGAAAAGTGGGGCTGGCAAGGAAATGTTTAAGGTGATATTTCCAGCTGGTAGGTGTGCTGTGTTGGTGGGAGGCGAGACCCTTGCAGGGCTTGCACAGAGATGGGGGGGTGGAAAATGCTTTTTGCAGGCCCTGTACCTTTCTCCTGGGAGCAGTCCCAGCAAAATGGGCAGCAGTAGCAGGTGAGGCAGAGGATGGATGGAGGCCGAGCACTGTGGGGAATGAGCAGCACCTGGGCTCTGGGAGGGGGCAATGGGGAGCACCTGCCTTAACTGGGGCGGGAAGGAGCTTTGCTGCCTTCAGTGAGGGCTGGCTGTGAGGAACCTGGGAGCTGCTGCTTGAGAGGGGTTTTTCAGGTATGTGAGCCTTTACACTGTAGATCTGAGGTGTGTGAAAGGAGTTGTTCCTGTGGGTTGTCTCTGGTTACAATTGAGTCATTGCTTGATTTGCTTGTGGCTGTGATGGAAGCCCTTGGAGGTGTCCTGGGCAGGATGGGTTTGGGGGTGAGCTCTGAACTCCCTCTCACAAGCCTACCCTGAGGTGTGTGGTTGTTCAGCTGGTAGCAGAACTTACACCTAAACCAAATTAAACCAAATCCAGGCAGCCTGAGCTGTGGTTCCTCCTTTCAACTATGGTCTCAGCTAAGAAGGTCTTCTAGCCAAGGTACTTTGTTGCATGAGAAAGCATCTTGCTCCATGTAACTGAGGTGAGAGTAACCGTGGAGACATCTCAGGCTAATGGAGCACGAGTGCAGAAGAGACTTAACAAGCTGTGAGAAGCGCTTTTACAGCGTGTTGTGTGTAGGTGAATCGCAGCGTTGGAGTTGTGCGTCGTGAAGAATGGACAGAGGAGAAAAGGGTGGCTTTTGTAACTTCTGGATTTCAGGTAGCAGATGAGGAGGTGGAGTAACCTCCTCTCAACAAACGTCTAGGGAAGTAGAAAAGAAGATGCAATAAGGACTTAATTTTATTTCTTTGATTGTTCCTTCTTTGTAGTCGAAGCGTTTTGGGGGGTGGGGGTGGGACATGGACATGAACTCCAGAATTCCCAGGTGAGGTGGAGATTTCTGTAGACCGGTGTGTACCCCGCTGGTTGCTGACACAAAATGGAGGCAGGGGAGCTCCCCTGAGGGCCTGCTGCCTTTCATCCCACAGAGGGAGGCCCCGCTCCTGGCAGCGCAGGACAAAAGAGCTTCCTTCTCTGGAGGCTTTACCAGAGCGTCCTCCTTGGGATGCAGAGGTACGGTTTGAGTTTTTGAGTAAAATTTTGGAAAATAGCTTTTGGAAAGACAATTGTTAGACCCTGAAAGGGCTCCTAAACAGTCCAGAGGATATTGTGCAATTACGAGGAGGACAGCATGGTGACTTTGTGCTCCTCGCTGGGTAGGTGAGGTAGAAGCTATAGGACAGGGCATATTCTAGAATGCAGCTGGTTTTGTAGCTTTGGTTTCATAGAAAATGGTATCGATAACATTCCCCCCCCTCAGCTTTATTTTGCTCAATGCTGGTTGAATCTCATGTGCTTAATTATACTTCATATATTTACAATTATGATTTCTACTATGACATTTTCTGTTTTTATTTCCTTGCTTTCACTTGTTTGTCACCTTATCAGGTAACTTGAGGTACAATACTATAAGCATTTATAATACAATATAAGCAATATAATACAATATATGCATTGGAGTATGGTTGGTTTCTTTTTAGCTTGTGTAAGCAAATGTTGTGAGAAAGGTAGAACAAAGTCAACCAAGGCTGGAAGGGAGATACTTACCAGTTGAAAACTAGGAGTGGTGGTGGTGGGTTTACACACACCCTCCCCTTTCTATTACAGTTACGACTGAGAAATACTTGCATGAAAACTTATAAAGAAAAGGAAGCTTCCAACATGTGAGCTGCTTTCTGTAAAATGCTATCAGTTATGTCAGGACAAAGGCATATGGTGTCTGGAATAGTTTTTTTTTCTCTTGATTGGATTTATTTTATGTAGCGAGAAGCTTTCTAGCTTGCTAAAGGGTTCTATTTTGATTCTTCTTCTTTTTTTTTTTTTCTTATTTGCATTGTCATAATGTGAAATTTGTCACAAACTATTTGTGAAACCTGATGTAGGGTGCTATTGTGCTTGATGCCTTGACCTTTCCTTGATTAAAATGCATAGATGTGTTTGGGTTTGGTAGGGGGAAATAGATAAGCTAGGGGGATTAAGAATATTTTAACACAAAATTAATTGTGGTCTTTGTGTGGGGACAGGGACAGTACTTCCCCTGAAAGGTTATGAGACTACTGCGAGTGTGGATTCTGTATTCATATCTATGAATATTGTAGATTAGTGAGAACATACTACGTTTAATTCTGTACAAAGAAGAGAAAAATGCTCATACCTAATCTAAATGTGCGTGCTCATGCTAAAAATAGCAAAATGATTACATTGTTTATAATGTAATTCTTCTATTTAGGAACAGTGTTGCCACCTTATGAAATATACTGCATTTTGATACATCTTAAAAGTTCCCATATAACTTTTTCTGTCACTTTTCTATGTGTGGGTATTTTTTTTTTTTAAAAAAAAAAAATTTTCTTGAAACATTTTGTACATGAAATGAGTTGCCTTAAGTCCTGTATGGGGAGATGAGCGTGGTGTTGCTATAGATATTGGCGTTACTTCTCCTTCAGAGGTAAGGGAGAACAATGAAGTAGAAACACGAGCGTTTTCATGGGACTCCTGGCAGGCGTGGGAGGTGGGGAGGCGTGGAAGGGGAAGGCACGCAGTTGTCATAAAACTTAGTCAGTGGGCGATGGGAGCGGGTTTTCTGGGCCGATAAGGATGGAGTCTGACTTAGTTGTGAGCCAGGGATGATCGGTGAGGAAGGGAAGTGGTCGGGCATCTTGGAAATGAGGGTTAGTCACTAGTGATTGATGTGATAGAGGAAGGAGAGGTGGATTTTTGTGGGAATGGATGAGAAGCTGTTTGTCATAATTTATGTGTCTGGAGGCCTGTGCCATCAGGGCATTTCTAATGGGAAAACGTAGTGAAATCTTTAAATGGCTGCAGCAGAGGTTATAAATATCTGGGGGATCAGCAGTATTGGCTGCTTCTTGGTGTGTGGTAAAATTGTCTCTGTTTAACACTGTGCAAGGAAACAAAATTAACTTTAACTTTGCATGCTGTGAATTAAATTTGCTCCCCAAATAATGGCAGTCTTCGGTTGAGGATACAAATTAGCTGCTTCTGTTTTGGCTTTGCAAGACTGTGCAAGGCAACAATTCATTTAGGTAAGTGGTTCAGGAGTCGCATATGTTGTTTTGAGGTTATCTCAGAGGTGAGACTTTGTGTGGCTGCTCGTTTAGTTATCTTTCAGAATTTGCAAATGGGTTTTTGGTTGGTATGAGTGTTGCTCTGTGCGTATGCTCTTAAAAAAAAAAAAGTTATGATGTCTCTGGAATACCTAAGAAGGTACCCTAGATTCTGCAGCAGACACGGAGGTGTATCTAAGCAACTTGCTGCTTCTGTGCAGGCTGGTGTAGTGCCACGCAGGGTGTTAATTTAGGGCTACTTTAACTATATCATGGTGCTATTGGGCTTGGTCTGTTAATTGTTGCTTCTCAGCTGAGCTTGCATACATGACTTCAGAGCTGCTGGAGCTGATGGTAGCTCAGGGGGCTCTTCCCTGGGCTCCTCGTGGGGTGTGAACATGGACTCAGTTGTGCTTTTGTAGAGAGACGGCTCTTTAAAGGCTTTGGGCTTCAGGTGTTGGGAGAGACGCCTTTCGCCTTACAGGAGATGCCTTATTGGTAAAAAACAGAAGGTAAGATAGATGATGAAAGGTGCACTATCTCTGAGGCTTAAGTTTGCCATATTCAAAGTGCAATGATGCAATACAGGCAGCAGCTTTATTCATTCGAGCTCCTGCACTGGACCTGTGGAGTGTGTTCAGGTCCGGGTCCTTACTGAAAAACACATGTTGGAAGGAAGGGTGGCTCTAGTTCACAACTTCATGCTTTCTGTGCCATGCTTCTTTTTGTGTATTGAAATTCATTACACTGGCAAAAGGAGGAGTGAAAGAAATGTAATGCTAAACCCAAAAGCTTGTTCTTTATCATGTAGATACCTTTCAGCTTCAGGATTTGTATACATTATTTTCATAGTCTTAAACCTATGCATTATGTGGCTTTATCAGTTTAAAACTTTCCTTTGGTGTATGGTTAAAATATGTGTCCTAAATCATGGCTTGGTTTATCAGATTTGGATTAACTGCCACTTCTTCTTTTCAAATAGCTTCTTTTCCATGGTATCAACGCCTGATATTTGACTATTATCATCCATCTTCAGGAGACTTTGATGCATGAGCATTTCTAGCCTAATTTAGTTGATGATTTGAATGCGTTGTGAAAAAAATTGTTTAAATAGAGAGAAAAGTTGAGTGATTATTGCTTTTAAAGCATAAATGGGAGCACAGCTTGCAAAAACAAATTAGCTGTCCCTATGAAAATCTATGTTGTCAACTTAGTTACTCTCTATACATCAGCTATGGGAGTTAGCTAGAGAGGGTTTGATGTATATCTACAGGAATTCTAGCACTTGGGCAGTGGAGGAAGGGGGCTACAACCTGGTATTTGTTCTTGACAGCAGTTCACCTAGTGACAGGACTGAAAAGGAAGTTTTAAAGGCAACAATAAGAGAAAGTTGCTCCCTCTCCACAAAGAAATGACCAGACAATTTGCTCAATGTCTGTTGAGATCGGGTTTGGACCACACAATACATCTAGATGCAAGATTAATTAGATGCTAGTTTATTTTACTTGTCTCATTTAAACTCATACTTAACACCTTCCTTGTATGCATTTTAAGGTGTAGTAGCTTAAAACTAATACCTGAAATATTTTCGTCAGCCGATTTGAGTTACACAGTGCACATTTTTGCTGTTTAGACACCAACATTGGAGCTGCTATGTCTAAATCCAGTCATCTAGGTTGATTTTCTGCAAAGGCAAATAGTAGTTGCTGTTGATTTCAGTGATGAAATGCACCGCAGGGGTTTTTTGAAAAGCAAGTCGAACACCAGAGCCTCTGTGTGTGTGTGTATACACATACATGGCATGCTTGTGTTTTAGCTATAAATATATATATACACGGACATGTACACATCCACGCCATACAATCCAAAACCAAAAGCGTGGTGCCTGAGGCAGCTTCATGAAGGAGACGGGTGGTTTTCCTCCTCTGTTTGAAGCAGTGTCTAGGGCATTCCCAAACCTTGCTTCTGTTGTCTTATCTCGGTCGTCTTGTATGCTGTGTTCCCTTTTTGTTTTGGCTTTTAGCTATGCAAAATGAAATACGTACCCTGTTCCAGTTGACCAGTTTGTTTCTTAAAATGTATTCTGTATGTAAATTCTGATCAGTCAAAAAACGTGTAACAGAAAAGTGTCTGTTGAATCAGCAGTGATCACATGTATACGGACGGAATTCACTGTAATCGGTTGTAAAACACTTTATCTCAATCTTGGGCACACTGCTCACTCTTCCCCTTCTCCCCTCAAAAGACACCACTGAAAAGCAACAACGCATATCTGAAATGGAGCTAAAGAAAGAACTTTTTCAGCTGGTAATCAATCCGGCTTAACTTTTTTATGTGTGTATGTATAACGTATATATGAATGTACAAAGCTATGTATGTTGATTTGATGGAATTCATTGCTTTGAGTTATGCACAATGTAATACTTGAAGTGGCTAGAGGAGATTTTTTTTTTTGTTTATATCTTGTTTTAACATCTTCAGTAAGAACTGTTGTAAGTGCCACCAAAACTATGTGTGGAACGTTAAGCTGCTGTGGACTTCATGCAGGGTAGATGTATTAGTGACTCCCTGTTTGGGACAAGTGAAAGGACGTTTGCAAAGCAAGACCAGAACCATTCCCAGATTGATTTCTTTGATTTCTTTGCATTTGTAAATGCAATCTACTGCGTTGACTTTGGATTGCCTGTTGCAGTTGAAACAGTTTTTTGCCCTGAACGCTGTTGCAAAAGGCAGTAAGTTAAGATATGACGGATCAGAGTGAGAGTAGAAAAGAAAAGAGGCAGAATAAGATTATTTTTTTTTTTCAGACTTGGGTGTTTGTTGCCCAGGCTTATGCATCTTGAGCCTCTTCTTAAGTGTTGGTACAGTTCTGTGGAGCGTAGTTGGACTGTCCGGTAGCTGTGTAGGGGAGCATATTCTAAATATTGAAAAATGTCTATGACATTATTAAAAAATAAGGATTTGCAGACACACTGTATTCTGGTAGATAGTTTCTGAACATGAAGGAGAGGAGAGCTCTCTGCTTTGTTGCTTTCCTGTATCAGAAACGGTGTATTTGAGTGACGGTTGCTGAATTAAAGCAGTATATGTTCCGGGCTTCTGGTTGCTTAGTGTGAATAGTGCTGTGCAAACACCCCAGGAATCGCTAGGAGCCATTTTGCATAAAACATTTTTCCTCCTTTTCTACCATGGGCAGTGGTTTATGGCCACGATTTGTGCAAGGGGTGTAGGGTGTCTTTATTCTTTTTTTTTTATTCTGAATACTTCCAGGCTGGAGAGAGCTATGAAGTAGACCTTGTTATTTCAGGTCAGTGCCTGGATTGACTTCTTGGCAAAAACTTGCTATGGATCATATACTGCCATCATCGCAAAACGCAGTGAGAGAAATAGGGTATCTCTAGTTCTACTTAGGTAAGATCAATTTCTTCTTTGAAAAACAAAAAGAGAATCTCTGTAGGGAGGCAGGGGTTGAATGTAATGTAATAGCCACTTGCCAGGAGGAGGCTTGAAAGTAGTTGGCTTTTGAGGGAGATAAAACCACTTAGGGTGTCTCTCTAAAGAGAACCAGAGTGTGCTCATTGGAAGAATATTGGCATATCTGTTGGATAACAAATGTTGTCGTACGTCTTTTTAGCGAATTTTGACTCAATCTGCCTCTTGTCTTGGTGTTCAAAGGTGACAAATACAGACTCGAAGGGATAGTGCCATGAACATTTGATGCCTGCATTTGGGTGTAAGGCTGTACTTGCTGTATAGCACAGCCGACACAATCTGTAGGCATTGCTGCCTGTCTTATTTTTGTTTTTGCAAGTGGGAAGCGGAAGAAACAATTCATTAAGTGTAATACAATATTTAATTTATCTCATAATTTTCATATGATTCTTGTCCTGTCTTGGTTCTCCAATTCTTGGCTTTAGAACTGCTACGCTAGCTGCACGTGTCTTATTTTATGTTGAAATTGAAATAAGTAGAAATTGTATTTGAAAAAATTCAACATAAGAATCCTGAATTGGTTAATATTAATTTTAAAATTAAATCTCATACTTCAAGGGCCAAAGTCTTTTGTTTGGGGAAAATTATCAATATAGAAGCTTTCTGTATCTTTAACTGAAAAGGTCTCTAATTTATGCTTGATTCTTCTACTAGGTTAGTGTTAATTAGTTTAACATATCACTCATAAAAGATGTCATAGTTGAGTCATTATGCAGGTAACAAATCTTGTACTGGCTAGCAATGAAGAAATATTACCTCTATTAAAACCCACACTGAAACTGTGGAGTCAGTAAGGACTCATGACATTTTGCAGTCACCCAGCTTAATGCATTTTAATGCCTTCAGTGGTGTGAGGTGTTTTTTCTCGGGCAGGGGGAGGGCATGTGGGGGATAAGCAAGTGAGGCAAAGCTTTCAGATTACGCAGTACAGTGTAGCCCGTGCCAAGTGAGAAACCTGGTAGAAATGCTGGCTTAGGCTGGAGTTAGGGCTGGATACTGTAACACCAATTTAACCTTAAAAAAAAAAAAAAAATCTGTGCAGTGTTGGGTTAGCCAGAGAAAGCATACATAAATAGTGGTAAAAAAATATCAAATCTGCTTATATTTGGAATTCAAGTAATTTGATATTAACAACACAGCTAAACATTTACAAGTCTGCATGGTTGTAATTAGCTAAGTAGTTTGATCCATCTCTGCCCTGAGAGAAGCAGTAGAACTGGGCCTACAGTGGAAGGCAAATTTCAGTCTTAATTGCGGAGTGGTTAGTGTGACTCTGTAATCCCTTTTTTTTTTTTTTTTTTTTTTCCTCTCAAAATAATCCCCATGTCTCTTGGAGGTGATGGTGTGGTGCTACCAACGCAGCTGCGAGCCTGTGCCGAGTCCTGGCATCCTGCTCTGCTGTTACGGGTATTGCAGGGTACGGGATGGGCAGGGCAAGTCAGTCTGATCAGACCTTTAACCAAAAGGTGCTGCCCATATTTATTTATCTAAACCATCAGCATCTGAATGGCAATGAGCAACTGGATAAGTGTTTGAGGATGCTGCTGCTTTTGCTGCCAGAAGATGCCTGGATGAGTGGAAGGTCTCAGGTCTCAAAGGTCGGTGAAGTTTTGCCTGAACAGCACAGGCAGGCATGGTCAAGAGACAAGGACTCTGCATTGGAAATGTTAACGTGAAAGTGTTTAATCCTCCTCCGTTGCTAAAGACCATAAGCACTTACATGGCACAGGAGCAAGGCAGTCCCTCCAGATTGTGGCAGAGAACGTCTGACACTTTGGAGGGCACCTACTGGTGCATCTTGGAAATCACAAACTAACCAAACAGATGCGTTTGCTTGGCGTTTGCTTGCAAATTGTGTGCATGTTTCCCTGTGAAGCACATTACTGTAGCTTTGTGGCCAGGTAAATATGATGAGGTTGATCCAAGAAAAGAAGGGTTACCACCTTGTAATAAAATACAAGTAAACAGCCAAAGTGTTCTATCATCTCACAGTCCGAACGCTGGAAGAAGCTAGGTTACCTCTTTAATCTTTTTAAGTATGCTGTTAAATTCAGTGTTTCCGATCCGAGAAATGGCAGCTTTGCGGCAGGTGGAGCTGGCGAAGAACGGAAGGGTTGTTCTGCCTCCTTTCAAATGGTGTGAGCATTAAAGCTCCTTTGGACTATTTGTACTTCTGTACCCCCATAGAAAGTGGAGGTGGTGATCTTTTGTTTTAGCGTGAAGATTCAATGAAGCTTTGTTCATAAAATTGTACCATTCTCTGGCATCTGCTTACTGCTTATAGCACTGGCGTATTTGTTGAATGCCTCGTGATGAAGACATAAGACAGCTAGTGCTTTGAAGCAGCTACAATCTTTAGTGCCTCACACTGACCTTTTCTTGAGATACTCACTGTTGTGTATGTAACTAGGATCATTAGGTTTTCCTTTAACTGAAGGAGACCTCTTTCTATGAACAGGTTGCTTTTAAGGCGCTGTTTTCCTGAGATGGTTTTACTTCTAGCTTCCTTAGCCATTTGCTCATTCATTCATTTGCAATTATAAATTCTGGTTACCGCAAGAGTTGAAAAATTGTAGCAAACGAGCGACTTCTTTCTGAATTTGCTTCTCACCTTGGATTTGCATTAAGCTTTCAGACTTCCTTTAATTTTAACCGTGAAAATGGAATATATTACAGTAATTTTATTAACATCAAAAGGCTTCAAATGGTTCACGTGTGGGTCTTAAAATTTATAAAGCAGCAGTTTAAGACTTTGAAATTCTTAACAGATGCTCAGCTATGTTCTCAGTATTTCTGCTTAAAGCAGAAATAATTTAACTCAATTATAATAATGTAAACCTTTCCCCTTTGCTTTGCATAATTAAATATTTTCATTTACATAGCACAGAAGTTTAACATTCCAAACAGGGTAGATAAGCAGAAGAAAAAAGCAGACAAAGATGCATCTTTGATGCATGCAGAGTAGTAATGCACTTGCTGGTAATCTTACCGTGCTTATTAATAATAAATTTAACTAGAAAGCCATATGCAAATTTCTGTGAATATGGATTGTATTTAATGTGTGATGATTTTTTTTTTTTAAATTGGGTGCATCTACTGAAATACTCAGTAAAGTACACTAAAACTGGGGCGGGAATACAGTGTCTTTGATATCTTCTTTTACTTCTTCTTTTAATATATTAATTACTGAAACAGGTCTAGGGAAAAGTAAAGTTTCCCTTTATTTGTTTGGCCAACTTGTATGGATGCAGGAGATGGCTCGAGTGTGCCTGTGTGGAAGTCTGTGATCCTGTATGTCTGATTTACAACTGGTGTAGGAAAAACTATTCTAGAGGTGGTTATTACTATTACTTTGAGTAATGCTGTGTATCAGATTCACCAGCCCGCTGTCAGAGTAGTATCTCTGTGGTATAATGTGAAGCATCAGGTGTTTTGAGGGCTGCAGAATAAATCCAAGATCTGCAAACAAACAGTTGTACTCCTTTAAGCTACTGTTGTTTGTCGTGTCTATATCAGCAAAATGTATCAGACCAAAATGAATCTTTGCTGTGTTTTTGAAGAAATTTACTGCAACTTTTGTTGGCTAGTTCAATGTCGCACTTGAATCTTCTTGGAAGTGGGAGGATCAATGATGTTTCCTTATAGTGAAATGGAGCACTTCTGATTCTTACATTCCTAAATTCTTAAATTATGTAATGTATTACAGAGTACAATAAACAACGTGATTAAATACAAGTGTGTAAAGTAAGAGAAAAATACCTTTTTTTTGTAGTGCCTTTTTATTTGTTTACCCAGTGAAGTTTGAGTATGTGACTTGGTTTGGTTGAATGTCATACATCAAAGCAGTTTGGACTTGTGTGTTTGGTTTTTTTTTGTTTCTTCCCCATTTATTGCATGCTTCAAACCTCAAATTCTAAATGCCAGTACATAGGATATATACAAAAATTCTGTATGTTAGAACTAAGAGAGGATGTATTTTTAGACAAAGCTTACGTTACATTAAACACTATTTTCAGTGTATGGATTTTATGGCATATATCAAGACACAAACTAAAGCAGAAGTCCAAGCAAAAGGGAGAGAACCTGTGTGTGTGTGTATGTATATGCATGATTGTGGAGTGGGGGACCTTAAAGTAAGTCAGTGTGTTTATCTTTGTCCTTTTATTCACATTTCCTGCAGGGATCCTTAGTTGATGAGCTTTGGGAAATTGTTTTGTTGGTACTTATCTTTCTGGAGTTTTCTGTTAATTGTCTGGGTTTCTTCCATTTGCAAATAGATTTTCTAGTGCGCTGTAGAAAACTTTATCATCTTTTTTTTTTGCCTTGTGTGATGGGGTTGAAGATAAGAGAGCAGAACGTAGGTGAAAAACAATGAGAATTTAATTGCCAATGTGGCAAAATTTCATGTCCCAAAGCTGCTTCTGATAGCCATCCTTTTAATATAATGAGAGTTTGATAAATACGAATCCAAGAGTGTAGGTTACTTGCTTAAAGAACAAGTGAAGCTACAAGGATCCCATTACCTTTGATTTTCATATAATCCCAAAAGTTTGTAACAATTATTTTCTTTTCTCTTGCGTTTACCGTTGATCATCTGGGAGTGCTTACATGTTCCAAAAAAGTCTTTGGGACCTCTGAGCACCTAAAAGATAATTTTATTGGTAGAAATACAACTGGAGGCTGAGGGTAGTGTTCTCTTAATTTTCATTATTGCTCTTTTTGCTTTAGCTGTTAGGTATTTTGCCAGTTCTGTGTTCCATTCTTGCTTCATTAGACTTGCACTACATCTCTGAAGGGTCATGAGAAGTCTGCATTATGAAGTAGCTGCTTAGCTCAGGAAACTGTAGTATTCTCCAGATTTTTGAGATGTTTTGATGCTTAAGACAAAAATTGGGTTTGTTTTGGTTTATATTGAGTTAAGTGTAGTGAATGTATTGGAGAAGTGTCAGTATAGTAGTTGGATTAGATAAGTTGTTTTTGTATATGAGGAGTAAATACAGTTCTGGCTTTTTTTGTTTTCTTAACTGGTTGTCTCAAGTGTGTCGCCCTCCAGCTGGTTTTCTGTGTTATATTCTCTCTGGCTCTGTTTCTGTTCATTTACAACTGGATTTTACGATACTGAGGGGAGATAGGGAATTATTTCAGTATATGAAGTTAGGCATTTATCTAACTGTCTATGTGTACGAGGTAGGATTTGGTTTCTTTTGGTAGTAAGAATCCAGTGCAGAGAGCTATATGTAGAAGATGGCGAAATACCTTTCTTGCTTACTGGATTTTGTTCACAATTAGCTTGTGGCTTAATTATATCAAAAATAGTGTGTTGCTGCTTTGCTATGCCTTTCTCTCTCCCTTCTCCTAATCTTGACCTGGTCAAAGATTCTTAAAGTAACTGTGTACCCGTATCTCACTTAAAAACTAGCCGAACCCCCTCATACCTAACCTTCTGAAAATAATATTGGAATATTAGGCCTGGGACTCCCTGGAGTACAACCATTTATTTATGATATGTGCACTTTTTCTTAGATTTGTTTTTGTCCAAAGGTTTAGGGAGTGTCTATGCACTATCCACTTCCCAAATCATTAGTGATTTATGGATGATTGGGTCCAAGTTTAACTATTTGCCTGTAATCTCTGGGGATTGGAATTCCTAGATGTTTTAATACCTACGACTGCTGTTAGAAGCTGCAGTGAATAAGCAAGTACCGATTTACGTGCATTTAATTGATCCTAATACCTGGGACTTGTTCCAGTAAATTTGCACATCTGGGCAAGTGCCTGAGGCTTTCAAGGAGTTCTTCTAATTTGGGTATTAACCTTTGAGGGTTGGAGACTAGAATCAGGGTATCATCCACGTAAAACATAGTTCTTCTTATTTTAGTGTTTTTTAGTGTCTCTTAGATCATGGCTCTGATTATGTTGAAGAGGGGCAGGGTGATCAGGCAGTCTTGTTCTGTTCTTGCTTGTGAGAAGTATGGGGGTTTTTATTTATTTATTTTTTTTTGGAATGCTGTTTGAGACCCAGACCCCTCCACAGCAGTCTAATCCAATTGAGAGATGGTCAGTGTATCTCATTTTCCTAAGGACTCTGATGGGATAATCCCAGGTAACTCCATCGTAAGCTCTTTTCAGCATCTGGCAATACCACTGATGAGTGCTGTGATACCGCAGCTGACTTGATTAGTTGCTTGAAACTGCCAGGTCCAGGCTTGGATGCAATGAATCTAACTTGATGTATTTCACTAACTTTGAGTGCAAACTTCTTCAATTTAAAAAGGGGATGGTAGAGGGGGAAGTTTTGGCATGGAATCTCTCTGTGGTGGCACTTTGGCTGCACACTGAAGAAGGAAAGTATTACTGCAGTAAAGGAAGACCATGGAAGTAAGTTAAACTGGACACAGCAGTCCATGGGACTGTGATCCTTGTGATAATAAAAGTTGCAGTTTATTTGAAATGTGCTTAGTTGATGGCACCTGTCCCTGGCTGGGTTATAGTGGACATAGATGTTGGTTTTTTTTCATGAGTGTAGAAAGTAGGCATCCTTTCCCTGAGCGTGTTGTGGGGGTGGTAAGAACGATTGCTTTGCTTTCAGCACTGCTTCGGTTTTCCTGTGTTGCTTCTGTAGTTGGGTCATTTTTCCTCTGGACTAATGCTTCTGAAATGCAGGGCAACGAAGCCCCGGGAAGGACCCTCCGTCCCTCCGCACCAGTTGCGTCAATTGGAAGGGGAATGTCATTTGGGGGTCTGTCTCTATAGAGTGTCTGGGCAGAGTCTTACAGCTCTCTTTGAGGTTTTTCTTTCCTGCTTCTGTGGCGGGAATTTGATTTCTTTCTTCAGTTTTGATCATTTTACTCTAAGAGGTAATAGGCAGTCCTCTCCTTGTGTATCATTTCTATGTGGGAGCTGTTTCATCATTACATCAGGATTTTTAGTTTCAGGTCAGGTACTTTGGCAGGGTCTAGATCTCAACTTGTGTGCTCTATGCTCAGGATTTGTGGGTGTTGTGTGTGGCGTGTTGTTTTGTGGGGCTTTTGTTTGTTTGGGGTGTTTTGTTTGGGGGTTTTCCTTTTGTAATATCTGGAACCCTTGAAGGTCTCTGGCTTACTGTGAATGAAATCCATGAATTCAGTACCTGGGAGGAGTAAGGTATTGATTCTCCCTACTTTTTTTTCATTCCCATCACTTTTTGAACCAATGGGGACTGGTAATATTTGTTGCTTCCAGTGGCACTGAATTCCACAATGGACTTCAGGTGAAGAAATCTCCTTTTGTTTCGTTTGAACCTGTTATAAGCTGGGTTCCTCTGATGCCACTCTGCTGTTCTAACAGGAAAGGTAATTGTTCCCTGCTTACCTTTCCCTGCCAGCAAGGATCTTGCAGAAATCTGCATCATCTCCCCTCAGTGGTATCTTTCAAGAGGTTATGAGGCTAAAGGAGCCACAAGTAGGAACTGTCTCTTACCGTTGATTATTTCGCCCTTTGGTTTGTGTTTCTAGTTCTGTTGTGTCCTGTTGAGAGAAGAAACCAGATTTACATAGTGATACAGCTTTTTTTTTTGTTCTGTATGCATTCCATAATAATAATGTTTCCTTTTTTTTTCCTCTTGGAGTGTTACAGAGAATTAAACTATCTGTTAATATAATGTTGCCCCAAAACTTCATTCTTTATTAGTAGGACTCATGGCTGTCTAAGTAAAGGGAATACTAGGTATTCCCTGTCATCCTCCCACTCCACATATGTGTGTTTTATTGGTTTTTTTTATTCAACTTCACCTATAACTTAAATGCCATAGTCACTGAAGATGCTAGAAACTTTTTTTTGGAGGTTAGAGAAACACTCATCAGAATAAAGCTGAAAAAGTTGTAGCCCTTCCAGAGCTGTCCCAGCTGAGAGTGCAGGCTGAAGAAGAGCTGGAAGGGATCATTCCTCTGGGAGTCAGAAAGGAAGTGCAAGAATCAGTAGAGTAGCGATAGTCTGTCCTCGGTGTAGGCTAAAAATACAGAAACTGTTTTTTATTTTTGTATCTAGTATAACTAACTAAAAGGGAATATTGTTTACTACTTACTAAGAAGTATTGATGGAACAGAGGATTTTAAGCAAGTCTTCAGATTATTGCATCGTTAGCATTTTGATGGCTTTTTGCATGTTTGCTGCTACATTTTTTTAAATTATTTCTGTGACAGCCATAGATTTATTTTTGACTCCTGATGATTTCACAGAAGAAATGCAAAATAACTCGCATGCTACAATCAACCTGAATCTTTCATAGAGATTATTTATCCTGAAGATGAGGAAGGAAGAAAGCAACCAGATGCTTCAAGTCCATTTGGGAAGAGCTAGTGGTGCTGTCCTAAAACTGTTCCAAAGTCATTGAAAATACCTTATTTCTTCTCTGTTAGCTAAGCAAGCACAGTAAGGCGGAGGCTACCGTCACTATGCCTGGATACGGACTCGACAGACAAGGAATGGTTCAGGGATTAACGGGAACCGTGATGTAGTGGCCGAGGGGACAGGCATTCAGAACAGGGAACGTCCCCTTGTGTATTACAGATGTTGGAATAAAAATATATTGTCAGCTTTCAGTGTATGATTTGCCAATTGCTTACAGACCCAGGTGATAATCTGGTAGTTGCAGATGTGTTTTCTATGATTCATGGCCAAATTAAAAAAAATACAAAAAAGAAAAAAACCCACCCAAAATTCAAGTTGTATGTTCCATTCTGTTCAAAAGAAAAAGTAAAAGTTGCACCTCTGGTTTGGTTAAATGCGGACTTAAATTATTAGAGCTACTAACTAGGGAGTTACACAGAGGACAGCCAGACAGGACATTCTTATCCTGTATTACCAATTTAACTATATCTGTTCCAGGCAGGATTTTGATTAAAGGCATTTGAATTGTGATTCTTAAGATGTTAAACTTTTTGAAGAAGGGCTGGCTAGGTATGACAATCACTTAGGATCAAAGAGGTAAGAGAAAGAAGAGAGCTCTTCTAAACCTATCCCAAAGGAATGGGGTGGCTGAAGAAGCTATTAATTCTTCTTTGTATCCCAGAACTAAAACATGAATCATGCCGAAGAACCCATCTTGGTTGTATAGGGAAAAACTGAGCCCTTTGATCAAAGTAGGTATGAATTAGTTAAATTGGTGTTGCTAAAAATGTTTTTCCCTGTAGAGATGATATAGCTGATGATAATGTGTACAAATGGTCTTATAAGTTCATTGAACTTCAGTTTCAGGCACTGTGGATTTAAATATGTAAGGACTAACCTTCAGTGGCCATGTCTAATGGATTGATGCACTTGTGCCAAAATTGGAAAGTGCCTATTAAAAAGGGTATGGCACCAGATCGATCTGTATTAGACATATTAAATTATTGAACAGCATCAACAGCGCATGGCTCGTCACCTGCTGACACTCTCTTGAAGAAGAAGTGGCAGAAGAAACCCCGTCTGCACCGATAGCAACTGATGGCGGCCACCAGGGACTTGTAGATATGTAAAGAGAAATGTAAGGCAAAACAAAATTCCAGTTCTTGAGGGTTTCCAAGGCATGATGAAAATGATACTTTGCCTGGCTATAAATGGAAACTTTGGTTTCCGAGATGCAACACGAAGGTCTTTTAAAAAACTGTTTTGTTAGATGTGCGTATCAATTTAGGGAAACAGGCATCACCTCTCTAAATCCTAAAACAGCAGGAGAGAAAGAGCACTTAACTTGGTTCAGCTATTTTGCCCAAGAAGGCCTTGAGGCGTAACTGTAGCAAACTGGGAAGGAAACAAAAGAGAACTGGTGGACTTGTGTAGTACCAGCAATGCTGATCTCCTGTAGGAGGTGCAGGGGTCTGTTTATTGCACAGGGCACCTCAAAAAACGTTTTTTATCTGGTTAGAAGTACTCAAAACTGTGTCAGTGTTGATGTTTGAGCATCTGTGTTTGGCTCGAGAAGACTGATGTGGGGAACTATTCCGGCTTTGGCAAGAACTTCTCAGAATCGGTTTTATTTTGCAATGGTAGTAGAGTAGCGTGCCTGGTATTTCTCTGTCAAGCAGGTTTTTTGAATGGCAAGCCCTTTGTCCTCTGTAGGACGCCCTTTAGTTTGGGTGAGGGAGGTTGCAATGCCCCCACAGGCATCATCCTCTAGCAGCTGCTTTGCAAATTCCGAGTGCACAAATTGTTCAGCGTGAGCTGCAAAACAGGGCTTGTTTGTAAAGAAATACATTGAATATCAGGAATCTGCACAGGTATTTAGTTTCTACATTTCCTATTCACTATTCTGTAGTCAGTAGCCTCAAATAAAAGGAGGCAGGGAAATAAAAAGGGAGCAAAATCCCTCTGGCTCATGTCACACTAGTTTCTGGAAAAATGCCTCTGTTTTACGCTGATGGATTTTGGAAGAACAGCTTACCTATGTCTGTTGTGCTGTGGTTTGTTTTTGTTTGGGTTTGTTTTTTTAAATCTTCTTTTTCTTTCCTCTCCAACATCAAAATGGAAGAACAAGTCACAAGCCTTTTGCCATAGCGGTCTGCTCCAGGTGTGAATGGTGTACTCCAGGCTATCTGTGATGGGGGTCTGCCTGAGCAAAGTGGTTTCATTCAAAATTCTTGTTAGGGAAACTGATGGATGGCTTTGCTGTGAGCTGCCTTTTCCCCTTCAGAGTGAGCCTGGGAAGGAGAGAGTTTCTGAGAAGTTGTCAGGACTCGATAGCTCTATGGAAACCTCTGTGTGCTGGGTCACTGGAGCAATACTGAAAGGAGAAAATGAGAATAATCTGGAGCCCTGCCTGTTCAAACGATACCCACTCAACTTGCAGAAACATGGGTGATACCAAACGTGTCTGATGAATTGGACCTTGTCTGTGGTATCAGATGGGAGTTGAGTATTGCATAAGTATCGGATTTATTAAAAGCTCTTTTCTTGTTCAGTGAATATTAAAGGATGATTCTTCTTGTGTTGAATAAAAGGATAATCTGTTGATAACAGTCCTTTTGAATCCAAAGATGTCAGGACTGCATTTTGAAAGGTGGTGTTTCCTAAGAAACAGATCAGTTGAGAGAAGAATATTTTTTTCTAATTTCTCTTCAGTGAAGAAATGCAGAGATAGTAGTTGAGAATTTTTTTTAAAAGATATTTCTTAGAGTCATAGTTAATTTCTCTGTCCAGTTAAAAACACCTTGTGGAGTTATACGTAGGTCTTTAAAAGTACTTTTTTTTTTTTTAAAGGAGTCCAGATCAGAAGTTTATTTCTGATAGTCATGACTTACCGTCTGACTGGTGTGTTCTGGTCCAGTGCTTTAACTCATGTGTTGCTGTGCTGTCCCAGTAAGTGACAATACTTTCATCACTAGCTCTGTCTTTTTGTATTCATACAATACTTTATTTCTCAACTTTGCAGTTAATGCTTAAATAATCTAGTAGGATATTTCTACTTGTCATTTCTTTCCCTTGTCTGAGAAGAACAATATACTTTGCAAGCAAACCCATTTAAATTGAAATGAATTCTGTCCTCTGTTTCCAGCACTAGTGTACGTCTAAGTGGAGTCTTCACATATTGACATGTGTCTGAGATGAGAAAGTATGACATGGTGTTATGAAGTTTACATCTCTACAGCTAGAACTGGCACTTAAAGTAGAGATCTTTTGTGTTTGCTGTGTATGAAGAATAAAATAGATCCTCTGGTATAGAATAACTCTTGGGCAAGAAAGATATTTCTAGAGAATTTAGAAATGTATTAATTTACTTGAGCTAAAAATAATGTAACTGTAAATCGGAGTCATTTAAGGTATTTGGAAGATTGAGTCAGACTTCTGATTCAAAGTGTTGTCTAAGAAAATTACCTAACTCAAACTGAGAAACTTTTCCTAAATTTAGCGGTCTTTATTTTGTGTTCTTCTTGCACAATGGGAAAAATTCCTCAGTAGAAGGTGAAGAAATGTTTTAGCTCGGAGTTTGAAGGAGGAGTTGGTTCTTTTCTTAAAAATAGCTGCCCTTTTATGTGGTTCCCACATACCACAGGAATCCTGCCGTCACCTAGTGCTCTGCCATAAAAGGAGATGGCTTTTTTTTTTTTAAATCACGGTGTGATGATTTCAGTCTTGGTAAAACTGGAAGATCTCCTAACTGCTTTTTAACTAGGTTATGTGTTTAAATCTGCCTGAAAGGGCTAGTGGTGGCCAAGCTGGCTGGAGAAGAACAGACCCCGGTTCTACAACATCTGTTTCCTCATTGAAAATGAGCTGTAAGACCTAGAAAACAAATGCACTTCTCATTCTTTCAATTTGGTTAACTTTTTTTTTTTCATTTGTGCAGACCTTGAAATGAAAATCCTGCAGAGCAGCAGATGAAACCTTTCCTTACTCCTTTCCAGGCTGTTGTCCATAGGGCTTTGGGATAATTTATTTTTTTTGGTGATGAAGTAACTGAAAGCCAGGTTTTACCATGTCTACAGATAAATAAGGATACATACACAGTATACAATCTCTGTAGTGGAAATGGACCCAGTGGATGATTTCAGTGTTAGGAATGAAGTCAAGATATTAAGTGTGTGTATGCCGTCATGGAGATACGGGTGGGACGGCATTATCTGTTCTGGGTTCACCTTCTGTAGTATAGCAATGCAACTGCTCTGTGTTTTTGTTACTTCCATCAGTTTTGTGTTTGGTTTTTGTTTGCTTGTATAAAACCAGGGAAATGACAGTTTTGTTTCAATTGCTGTCATTTTAGGAAAATATTTCTGCATTAGAAAGGAAAATAGCTAAATTGGTGTGGGAGTAGGAAGACATGTTAAGTAGAGAAACAGGATGAGGAATTGTTGGTAATTTAGTTCTGAGGTTTGGGTGGGTTTTGTACAAAATGGTTGGGTAGGCTTCATTTCTTCCTGTTTCTTTTCAGTATCCAAATGCACTAATAAAATCACAACAGTTGATTGTATGAACAAGGAGATAAAAGCTGTGAAATACATACTTGCATTTCTATTTAGAGATAAAATTGAAATCTATTTATAAAGGCCTCTTGCTGAACGACTGAGTTGATGAAAATATGTTTATTTTGAAAAAACATGTAGTAGTTCAACATTTTCTTGAAATAACACCAAGTTTAAAACTTACTGGAGAGTGAGGTGTGAGCTTATTTAGGCTTGAGGAAATTACAGTAAGTAGAAAAAAGATCATAAACTTACTGTGAACTTAAAAAGAAAAATCAGCTCGCTGAGTGGTGGGAGACTGCTGGATTTATGCCTAAGGTGCGATCATTTGACAAAGGCAGTCTGCTCATACAGGGGGAATATATTCTTTCCATTTACTTCAGTATGGTAGCTATTCCATTCAAAATAAAGAGCAAATTGGAAGAGAAGACAGGAGAGCTTGTTTTTCGTCTTCTGGCATAAGACAGCAGCAGGTGTAGTAGGTGAAGTTTTACTAATTCTCAACACCACGGGGCACGGTCACCGACGGAGTCAATCACATTCACTAAATATAAATAGAATTCCTGGCAAAGTGCTGGAGTTATTGTGAGGATAATAATTGATTTCAAATGAAAATGTCTTGAAGGTCACTAATATGAGAATTACTTTTTTCTTGAGGAAAACCACTAAGCATGAATACAAAGCAAGCTTGATTTTTTTTTTTTACATTGATGCAAATGGTGATTAAAACTGTTGTTTTTAAGTCCCTTGATTTAAATAATCTAAATGTGATCAACGTAAGAATCTATAAAGGGTGTTTTGTTTTTTATTTTTGTAAGTATTGGGAAAAAATGACATAAGTCTATAGGTAAGAACTATCTTTTTCATTGTCGTTAGCTGCCTTTTATCATCTCCCCCTTGAAGTCAGAGACCCGTTCCAATGGGTCTGGAGATGAACAAAATGTTTGTCTTAAAGTCTGTATTTTGTCTCTGCTTGTGGAAGCTTGTGAACTTAGTGGCATTAATAATAGGGTAGGAGTTAAGGATCTGTACAAATATTTGAAGGACGTGAACACAATTTCTGTCTCTTTGCTTAGAAATTTTTCTGTTGGGCAACACAGTGACAAATCTGGTGTCCCTGTTTTCATCTGAGGAATGAACACTTTGTGTGTGTGTTTTCCTTTACCTCCACTTTGTCAATAAAGAACCTTTTCGTTTTGTTTTGCAGCATTTTATCTAACATTTTCAAGTAATGGGGTGTTTTCTTTTGAATAACTGTTTAATTTTTTGTAGTCCAAGAGCAGAAACAGTAAATAGAAGGTGACTGTTTATAAGAAAACTTTTCTTTAAAAACAGAGGACTAAAAACTGGATTCTCCCAAGAAAACCCCTAGATGGTCTCTTTTTCTGTCTTCTACTTTGTTCTCTTTC